>NC_036860.1:24512751-24596701 GCF_002910315.2 Salvelinus sp. IW2-2015 | reverse complement strand
TAACTGCCTGGTTAGTGCAATTAGCGTCGCGGGCACTTTATAGAGGGTAGTGTGAGTACGGCCCAGTACATCACTGGGGCAAAGCTGCCTGCATCCAGGCTTCTACACCAGGCAGTGTCAGGGGAAGGCCTAAAAAGTTGTCCAAAGACCCTAGCCACCCCAGTCATTAGACTGTTTTCTTTCTACTACTCGCTGATAGGCAGCAGTATACGGAGTGCCAAGTCTAGGAAAAGGCTTCTCAACTGTTTTTATCCCTCAGCTAGAGACTTCGCTGGAACAGGTAATCAAATACCTGGTGGGTCCGGCCCGGACTAGTTGCGAGTTGCTGTGCCCCGCCCCCCCTCTTTTACGCAGGCTGCTGTACTCTCTGTTTTATTATGTATGTTACATTTACATTTAAGTCATTTTATGCAGACGCTCTATCTCAGAGCGACTTAAAAATGGGGGTGCATTCACTATATGATATCCAGTGGAACAACCACTTTACAATAGTGGCATCTAACTTTTTAAGGGGGGGGGGGTTGAAGGATTTCTTTATTCATATCCTAAGGTATTCCTTAAGCAGGTGGGGTTTTCGGGTGTCTCCGGAAGGTGGTGTTAGTTGCTGCCGTGAACGTGGCGTGAGTGAGGGAGTTTTGTTCCACCATTGGGGGTGCCCAGAGCAGCGAACAGTTTTGACTGGTGAGCGGGAACTGTACCTTCTCAGAGTAGGGAGGCGAGCGAGGCAGAGGTGGATGAACGCAGTGCCCTTGTTTGGTTGTAGGGCCTGAATCAGAGCCTGAAGGTACGGAAGGTGCCGTTCCCCTCACAGCTCCGTAGGCAAGCACATGGTCTTGTAACGGATTGCGAGCTTCAACTGGAAGCCAGTGGAGAGAGCGAGGAGCGGGGGTGAACGTGAGAACTTGGAAAGTTGAACACCAGACGGGCTGCGGGTTCTGGATGAGTTTGTAGGGGTTTAATGGCACAGGCAGGAGCCAGCCAAAGCGAGTTGCAGTAATCCAGACGGGAGATGACAAGTGCCTGGATTATGGACTGCGCGCTTCCTGCGTGAGGCAGGGTCGTCTCTGCGAATGTTGTAGAGCATGAACCTACAGGAACGGGTCACCGCCTTGTTGTTAGTTGAGAACGACGGGTGTTGTCCAGGATCACGCCAAGGTTCTTAGCACTCTGGGAGGAGGACACAATGGATGGAGTTGTCAACCGTGATGGCGAGATCATGGAACGGGCAGTCCTTCCCCGGGAGGAAGAGCAGCTCCGTCTTGCCGAGGTTCATATATATGTATAGTCACTTTAACTATACATTAATGTACATACTACCTCAATTGGCACGACCAACCAGTGCTCCCGCACATTGGCCAACCGGGCTATCTACATTGTGTCCCACCACCCGCCAACCCCTCTTTTTACGCTACTGCTACTCTCTGTTCATCATATATGCATAGTCACTTTAACCATACCTACATGTACATACTACCTCAATAAGCCTGACTAACCGGTGTCTGTATATAGCCTTGCTACTGATATTTTCAAATGTCTTTTACTGTTGTTTTATTTCTTTACTTACTTACCTACACACACACACACACACACCTTTTTTTCGCACTATTGGTTGGAGCCTGTAAGTAAGCATTTCACTGTAAGGTCTACTACACCTGTTGTATTCGGCGCACGTGACAAATAAACTTTGATTTGATTTGATTTGTTACACATAGAAAAGCGATACCTACAGCCCTTACGTAACCGTGGACTGCAATTGAGCTCGCTAACCATTCTTGCACACAAACCATCCTGACCTTATAGGGATGCCCTGTGTTGAGGTTCAGCTTCCTGTGGCAACAGGAATTCATCCTCAACATGGTTCCTTCTCCCTGCAGTTACACAAAAACACTGTGTTCCATCCTCTGTACAACAGTACATTCTTAACAAAAATACTTGAAACTTAGGGCATAGAATTTCAGCTTCCTGCGATGAAAAGGAAGTGACTTAATTATAGGTCATAGGGGTGGTTGTGAAGTGTTCAAAAAGTTGAATCGTCCAAAATGTTACATATCTGTGACCAGGGGTCCTTCATGACCAGGCATATTTGAAGTCAATCACATCAAAATTATTTTGACCTCCATTGGGCACAATGGTCTTGCCGTCTGTCTGTGAGTGTATACAGTGCATTCGGAAAGTATTTAGACCTGTTGACTTTTTCCACATTTTGTTACATTACAGCCGTGTTCTAACATGTATTACATTGATTTTCCCCTCAATCTACACGCAATACCCCATAATGACAAAGCAAAACAACTTTTTCAATTTTTTTTCAGAATGTATAAAATAAAATGAAATATTACTCAGTACATTGTTGAAGCACCTTTTGCAGTGATTACAGCCTCGAGTCTTCTTGGGTATGACATAACAAGCTTGGCACATCTGTATTTGGGGAGTTTCTGCCATCCTTCTCTGCAGATRCTCTCAAGCTCTGTCAGGTTGGATTGGGAGCATTGCTGCACAGCTTTTTTCAGGTCTCTCCAGAGATGTTCAATTGGGTTCAAGTCCGGGCACTGGCTGGGTTACTGAAGGACATTCAGAGACTTGTCCCAAAGCCACTCCTGCATTGTCTTGGCTGTGTGCTTAGGGTCGTTGTCCTGTTGGAAGGTGAACCTTTGCCCCAGTCTGAGGTCCTGAGCGCTGTGGAGCAGGTGTAATGATGTGGCAGTGAGTCGGAAGCAGGTGCAGGTGAAACGTTTTAATAAAACCAAGAACACAACACTAACATAAGGCAAAACGCCGATACACAAGAACAACACCAACTGGTGTGAGAACCTGGGAGAGTGACAAATAAAGGGAGGAAATGATGAAGGTAATGGAGTCCAGGTGTGAATCATAATGATTCACAGGTGCACGTAATAATGACGTGCCAGGTGTGCATAATGATGAATCCCAGGACCGGTGGTTAGTACTCTGGCGACGTCGTATGCCAGAGGGGGGGAGCAGGAGCAGACGTGACAGCAGGTTTTCATCAAGGATCTCTCTGTACTTTGCTCCATTCATCTTTCCCTTGATCCTGATTCATCTCCCAGTCCCTGCTGCTTAAACAAATCCCGACAGCATGATGCTGCCACCACCATGCTTCACCGTAGGGATGGTGCCAGGTTTCCTCCAGACATGATACTTGGCATTCAGGCCATAGAGTTCAATCTTGGTTTCATCAGACCAGAGCATCTTGTTTCTCATGGTCTGAGAGTCATTTAGGTGCCTTTTGCCAAACTCCACGTGGCCTGTCGTGTATTTTACCCGAAAAGGGCTATCTCGGTATACCCCCAACCTTGTCACAACACAACTGATTTGCTCAAACGCATTAAGAAGGAAAGAAATTCCACAAATTAACTTTTAACAAGTCACACCTGTTAACTGAAATTCATTCCAGGTGAATACCTCATGAAGCTAGTTAAGAGAATGCCAAGAGTGTGCAAAGCTGTCATCAAGGCAAAGGGCGGCTGCTTTGAAGAATCTCAAATATAACATGTATTTTTATTTGTTATTTTTATTTATGCGCTATGATGAAACTGGCTCTCATGAGGACCGCAACAGGAAAGGAAGACCCAGAGTTAACTCCGCTGCAGAAGACAGGTTTATTAGAGTTAACTGCACCTCAGATTGCAGCCCAAATAAATGCTTCACAGAGTTCAAGTAACAGACACATTTCAACATCAACTGCTCAGAGGAGACTGCGTGAATCAGGCCTTGAATTGCTGCAAAGAAACCACTAATAAAGTACACCAATAAGAAGAAGAGACTTGCTTGGGCCAAGAAACATGAGCAATGGACATTAGACTGGTGGAAATCTGTCCTTTGGTCTGATGAGTCCACGTTTTAGATTTTTGGTTCCAACCTTCGTGTCTTTGTGAGACACAGAGTAGGTGAATGGATGATCTCCACGTTTGGTTCCCATTGTGAAACATGGAGGAGGAGGTGTAATGGTGTGGAGGTGCTTTGCTGGTGACACTGTCTGTGATTTATTTAGAATTCAAAGCACATTTAACCAGCATGGCTACCACCGCATTCTGCAGCGATACACCATCCCATCTGGTTTGCGCTTAATGGGACTGATCCAAAACACTTCCAGGCTGTTTAATAAGGGCTATTTGACCAAGGAGAATGATGGAGTGCTACATCAGATGACCTGGCCTCCACAATCACCCGACCTCAACCCAACTGAAATGGTTTGGGATGAGTTGYACCGCAGAGTGAAGGAAAAGCAGCCAACAAGTGCTCAGCATACGTGGCAACTCTTTCAAGACTGTTGGAAAAGCATTCCTCATGATGCTGACTGAGAGAATGCGAAGAGTGTGCAATAACTAATTTAACTGTATTATGACAGGAAAAGACTGGAAAGGGAAATACCCAACAACAGCCCAAGAKACAGCAGCGTTACACCCCCGAATAGCTACAGGCTGCTTATGAGGAGGTGATGGCTGGGAGTAGCTTGAGGGAGGTGGCTCATGCCTCCTGTCAGTACCTGTTTACAGGGATGCCAATAAACCAAAAACATTCCARATAATTCATAATTATTGCAGTTTGGTGACATGCTTGTCTTTTAGGGAGATTGGTTCGTTATCTTCACCTGTGCAGAATCAAGTGCAGAAAGAGAGGTACGCAGGAATGTCACATCTCAATTTAGGTTAGAGCATGTAATTTGCAAACGACTTTAATAGATAGCACACGTGAGAATCTAGGACATGCGTTATTGACATGGGTTATTGTACACATGAGATTACCATGTCAATCAACGCTCGAATAGAAATGTAGTTTACACCCCGGATTTTGATGCCAACATAGTCGCTACAGTCCCATTTATTTTCATTACAGCCTTGTTTGAATGCCTCGGTTACGCAAAATGTGTAGGAACACCGTTAGGTAGCAGTAGCCTATATTGTTTAATAATTTTTTTTTGAGACATGAGTCTTTTAACCAAAATATCACAGATGAGACAAACATGTTCAATTGCCCCTTTAAGGGCGGGTGGTTACCGTGGTAATGCAACTCAAATCATGTTTTTGCCTGCAAGATTGAGGCTGCGGTTCAAGGTCATAAAAGCTATACCCTCGTTCATTTACACTCGCCTTATGCCCTTCGGGGAATCCCCATCACCATCTTAGAGGCCGGTCCAAATGATTATCCAAGCAAGGGAAGTTTCCAACGAAAGCCCCACAGCTCTCGTTTTTAGTCGAGTTTGTGAGTGTACAATTATGTTCACTTCGGGGCATGAAACTCTCCATAATTCAATTTGCGATGATTGTACATCCGCAAAGAAATGTCCGCCAAAAATTAAAACCTCAACGTCAATATATGGAGTCAACATACAAGTGTAAGTAAAAATGAAATTATGCAACTAATGCACATGACGACACAAACACCTCTTGTAAAAGTAAAGACGTTTTGTTTGGTTAGCTTTTGGAAATTGTAGAACATTTTCCATCTTCAGAAGTTCCAGCTAGGCATGCTAACGAAATTTTGCTAATTCATTTGCTAGCTATCTTACAGTAGGCGTATATTAATAATTATATATTTAATGTAAGTAGACATGCAATCATAATTTACTTTGTGCGATTAATTTACCAACTATATAACAAAACGGCAGAAATACTTTGAAAACAGCTACTGCAGCATTTATTGTACTAAAAATGGGATCATACTTGACGATTGCTTTTCACAAATGCGAGTGAAATGTTCCGAGCTGTGGAGCCCTGACCACCCGCCAATGTTGCTGGTGAAATAGACATTTTACCTGCCAATGCCAAAATCTACCTGCATTTGGAAGGTGGCGGGTGTTAACTTTACCCCCTGGAAAGAGGGAGGGAGATCGAGATCAAATCAAATTGTATTAGTCACATGAGCCGAATACAACATGTGTAGACCTTAGAGTGAAATGCTTACTTACGAGCCCCTAACCAACAACGCAGTTAAAAGAAAATACAGACAAGAATAAGAGATAAAAGTAACAAGTAATTAAAGAGCAGCAGTGAAATAACAATAGCGAGACTATATACTGGTGGGTACCGATACAAAGTCAATGTGCGGGAGCACTGGTTATTTGAGGTAGTATGTACATGTAGATAGAGTTATTAAAATTCCTATGCATAGATGACAACAGAGAGTAGCAGTGGTGTAAAGAGGGGGTGAGTGGGGGGGGACACTGCAAATAGTCTGGGTAGCCTGGGACTAGATGTTCAGGAGTCTTATGGCTTGGGGGTAGAAGCTGTTTAGAAGCCTCTTGGACCTAGACTTGGCGCTCCCGTACCACTTGCCATGTGGTAGCAGAGAGAACAGTCAATGACTAGGGTGGCTGGAGTCTTTGACAATTTTTAGGGCCTTCCTCTGACACCGGCTGATATAGAGGTCCTGGATGGCAGGAAGCTTGGCCCCAGTGATGTACTGGGCCCTTCGCACTACCCTCTTTAGTGTCTTGCGGTCGTAGGACAAGTAGTTGCCATATCAGGCAGTGATGCAACCAGTGGTTGCTCTCGATGGTGCAGCTGTAGAACCTTTTGAGGATCTCAGGACCCATGCCAAATCTGTTCAGTCTCCTGAGGGGCAATGGGTTTTGTTGTGCCCTCTTCACGACTGTCTTGGTGTACTTGGACCATGTTAGTTTGTTGGTGATATGGACACCAATGAGAATGGGGGCGTGCTCTGTCCTCTTTTTCCTGTAGTCCTCAATCCTCTTGTTTGTCTTGATCATGTTGAGGGAGAGGTTGTTGTCCTGGCACTACACGGCCAGGTCTCTGACCTCCTCCCTATAGGCTGTCTCCTCGTTGTCGGTGATCAGGACTACCATTGCTGTGTCATTGGCAAATGATGGTGTTGGAGTCATGCATGGCCATGCAGTCATGAGTGAAAAGGGAGTACAGGAGGGTCTGAGCACYCACCCCTGGAGGGCCCCTATGTTGAGGATCAGAGTGGCGGATGTGTTGTTACCTACCCTTACCACCTGGGGGCGGCCCGTCATGAAGTCCAGGATCCAGTTGCAGAGGGAGGTGTTTAGTCCCAGTGACCTTAGCTTATTGATGAGCTTTTAGGACACTATGGTGTTGTACGCTGAGCTGTAGTCAATGAATAACATTCTCACATAGGTGTTCCTTTTGTCTAGGTGGGAAAGGGCAGMMTGGAGTTGTTAGGTTCTTATTTTTCAGAGTAAATAACTCACGGACACTAGAGAAGCTTTAACCAAGTTTAATCTTTCCCAAAGGTTCTGTACAGCTGAAAACAGACAGCTAAAGATTTCAGACTTCACAGTTTATATGCATCCTACTTAAGACACTCCCCTTTCTCTCCAATCCTTACATTTTATGGCTCTACAGGAAGCTAATAAAGAGGGTAACAGGATTCCAAACATGTATTACTCCTCACCTCCTGACCTCAACCCTTCTTTCATCTAATACACAGATGTCCATCTGTCTCCCCTGTATCAACACATCGCTCTCCTCTCCTCCATCAAACACATTCCAAAGCTTTCTTCTGAGAACCATTAACTTCTAACATAACCCAGTCTCTTTCATTTCCTATCATTAATTTAATATCTCAATGTTCAAAGTTTAGCACATCCCAACAGTCCTTCCTCTTGAACAATAGCGTCCTAATGTTCACTTTACATAAACTTGGAATTTACTTAACTGGATAAACAATAATAATAAACATGAATAATTTTTWAAAAACGAACAAATGATTATAAAAACATGAATTAAACAAACAAACAAATGAACAAACAATGAACAACCAGTCACCGCGAGGTGTACAAATTCATAGACTTATGGCCTCTATACTGTGATCACACAATTTTATTCCCATCTATCATCACATAACAAAATGCCATTCAAGCTCAAMCTGCGGTCTTGTTATATGTCAGATGGAGCGGCTTTGGCTTCTCCACTTTCCCCTTCTCCACTTTCCCAAGAGAGTGATAGCACAAGACTAGGAAAGCAACAAAAAAACATAAAACATAATTAACAATGTGATTATCTATGCATATTTATATATGCATGAAAACCAACATCTGAAACCATGACAATTCCCACTCTCTCTTCACCTGACTCTATGCCTCCAAGATAATTTCCTGCTGGGTTCCACAAAAATGAAAGCTCTAAAAAGCTTCCTCATGCTTTCACCCAGCCTTCCCCTTTAGGCCCCAGGTTCCGAGAGGTGTTCCCAAGTCATATCATTTTCACTTTGTTCCCCGTCTTCTCCATTTCACCTGATAGYCACGGCACCTGATATGCAAGTGCGTATCCCTAATCCACGTTCCACCCTCTTGAGGGAACTCAGCACTCTATCTGCTTTTACATCAATGCCTTCAACATATTGTTCACAGTACAATTACKCCTCTATTCTCTATCATATGATGCATTAACCCATAAAGCAGCTAAACCCCAAACCAACTATGATGTTTATAGTAATTTCCAGACCCAACCATTTGTATGTCTTACAGTGGAATCTAGTCTCTCTCTAGCTCCGCTTCCTGTGTCATGGTGTCTTCACTCACCCATTATGCAGTTGGACCTCACTTCACGTGAAAACTATGCACCACCCCCAAGGAGAGACATGACGATCTTAACCACTGCAGGTACTGTTCGAAGTAGTGTGTCTCTCAAATGGTGTTCCATTTGATGCTGTTCCAACACCCTCGCCTGGTGTCTCTTGGTTATATGGGGCGGCACGGTAGCCTAGTGGTTAGAGCGTTGGACTAGTAACCGAAAGGTTGCAAGTTCAAATCCCCGAGCTGTCGTTCTGCCCTTGAACAGGCAGTTAACCCACTGTTCCTAGGCTGTCATTGAAAATAAGAATGTGTTCTTAACTGACTTGCCTAGTTAAATAAAGGTTAAATAAAAATATCTTGGTTCCACCTGAGGATATGCACACTGCAACACATGGGTTATTTCACAAACATCATTTGTGATATTTGAATAACAGCACCCTCTGTCCTCCCATTGGTCCCCCAGTTACCACTAACCAATCCATGTGACATGAGTTGTCATTACTGATATACCAACAATGCTACAAAAGTAACCATTGCTACTTCCAACATGGCCCATGACTAGTCTCACAATACCCCTCATTTGCACAGTAGTCCAATTCCATGCTATCAATATAGCATTCTATGCTTCTTCTGCTGTCCCTACAGCGACTGCTGTGAGATTAGATATTGCTCGGAATTTGTCTCCTGCTCTCCTATTGTCTTCGTGTTTTACTGATAAGTCTAGGACTGAACTTTCAGCTACCCCCTACCTGTTTCCCAGTTTACCTCTTGGTATCTAGCCACCAACATCTCCAATTACCTCCTGTATTCTGCTACAGTTGGTACCTGCGGATCATACATCCCTGTGCTCAAGTTAGTTACACATCTCTCATCCCAAGGCCCCACGCGTTTGTAAACACTCTTGTGAGATAGTTGAGGGGAGTGATGAGGTAGAGTTGATATTTTGGTGTCTGGAGCAAGACAGTCGACGTGAGGAGCGTGGGACCAGTCAGGCACCATGTTTTGCGGAGATACGCACTGTGTCGCCAGTGCGCCTTCACAGCCCAGTGCGTCATGTGCCAGCGCCCCGCACTTGCCGGGCTAAAGTGAGCATCCAGCCAGGACGTGTTGTGCCAGCTCTACGCTCCAGATCTCCAGTGCGCCTCCACGGCCCAGTATATCCTGCGCCGGCCATACGTACTGTGTCTCCAGTGTGCTTTCACAGCACAGTGCGTCCTGTGCATCCTCCCCGCACTCGCCCTGAGGTGCGTGTCATCAGCCCGGTGCCACCTGTACCGGTCCCACGCATCAAGCCTCCAGTGCACCTCCACAGTCCAGAGCTTTCGGCGACAGTTCCCAGTCCAGAGCTTCCGGCGACAGTTCCTAGTCAAGAGCTTCCGGCGACAGTTCCCATATAAGCACTGCATATAAGGTCCCACAGTTGACAGTGCATGCCAGAGGAAAACCAAGCCATGAAGTCGAAAGGAATTGTCCGTAGAGCTCCGGGACAGGATTGTGAAGAGGCACAGATCTGGGGAAGGGTACCAAAACATTTCTGCAGCAAAGACTCTTCCTAGAGCTGGCCACCCAGCCAAACTGAGCAATCGGGGGAGAAGGGCCTTGGTCAGGGAGGTGACCAAGAACCCAATGGTCACTCTGACAGCACATGGGAGAACCTCCAGAAGGACAACCATCTCTGCAACCCTCCACCAATCAGGCCTTTATGGTAGTGGCCAGACGCTAGGTGCCTTTCCAAATTATGTCCAATCAATTGAATTTCCCACAGGTGGACTCCAATCAAGTTGTAGAAACAACTCAAGGATGATCAATGGAAACAGGATGCGCCTGAGCTCAATTTCGAGTCTCATAGCAAAGGGGTCTGAATACTTATGTAAATAAGGTATTTCTGTTTTTTATATTTATTAAATGAGAAAACATTTCTACAAACCTGTTTTCACTTTGTCATTATGGGGTGTTGTGTGTAGATTGACGAGGGGAAACAATTATTTAATCAATTTTAGAATAAGGTTGTAACGTAACAAAATGTGGTCTGAATACTTTCCGAATGCACTGTATACTTGTAACGCTTGTCGTTGGAATGAGGTGAGGACCAAAGCGCAGCATGGTAAGTGTCCATATTCAATTTAATAACTGGACACTAAGAATACAAAAATAACAATGTGAATGATACAAAACGAAAACGAAACAGTCCCGTATGGTGAAAACACAGACACAGGAAAACAACCACCCACGAAACCCAGGTGAAAAAAGGCTACCTAAGTATGATTCTCAATCAGAGACAACTAACAACACCTGCCTCTGATTGAGAATCATACCAAGCCAAACGAAAAAACCAACATAGAAAAACGAACATAGATAACCCACCCAACTCACGCCCTGACCATACTAAAACAAAGAAATAACWAAAGAACTAGGGTTAGAACGTGACAATACTCCAACATTTTGAATTTGAGATCAATGTTTCATATGAGGCTACAGTACATAATGTCACCTTTTATTTGAGGTTATTTTCATAGATATCTGTTTTACCGTTTAGAAATGAAAGCACTTTATGTATCTAGTCCCCACATTTGAAGGTGTCATAAGGATTTGGCCAAATTCACTTATATGTGTATTAAAGTAATCAAATGTTTAGCATTTGGTCCCATATTCCTAGCACGCAATGACTTCGTCAAGCGTGCGACTCTACAAACTTGTTGAATGCATTTTCTGTTCGTTTTGGTTGTAAATCAGATTATGTTATGCCCAATATAAATTAATGGAAAATAATGTATTGTGCTATTTTGAAGTAATGTTTTATTGTAAATAAGAATATCATATTTTTCTGAACACTTCTACATTAATGTGGATGCTACCATGATTATGGATAATAATGAATGAATCGTGAATAATGATGAGTGAGATAGTTACAGAGGCATAAATATCATATCTCCCAAAATACTAACCTCCCCTGTTATGGTAAGAGGTTAGCATGTTTTGGGGGTATGATATTTGTGGCTCTATAACTTTCTCATTCATCAGTATTCACTTTTCATGATTATCCATGACTAACTATTCCACTCATATTGTTTTAATTATAGGTCATATTTCATAGAAATCTGGAAACCCTAGACAGATACTTTAAAACCATTCCATGTGCAGTACCTATGTTTGTCCTCTGTAGCTATGTGCTTTTATTTGCTGAAATCCATACTTTTTAATAAAACTTTTGTTCTGACTGTTGCCCCGTATTGACTGACAACGACTGATGTTGTCGGAGGTACACTCCGCCCACACAGTCGTCACAACCTGACTCCTCCGAGATGTACATATGGTGTAGTTGAGAAACCCAGCCAAGGGACTCCTTAAAAACACGCCACTTCAAAGTGACTATMTATAACAGTTTAGGTTAGGYGAGCATTTTCGTTAACCCTAAACCTTTTCATAACSTTAACCTAATTATCCTAACCTGCTACGTTAATTATGCTAACCMGCTGCATAAGTTCTCCGAAACTGCTACGAAAAAGACGGGGAATCTCCCCAGCTAAGGCCTATCCTAGCCTAGATATGTAATATTGTTAATTTTCCTTGCGCCTGAAAACGACAGTGACGGCTGCCTCCACTTCAACGAACGATACTCGGTGTGCTTATCATTCCTTTGTCTGTGAGCGGTTGACACCGTTTCCTTGAACGGGGGACAGAGAGCTGAAAAGAAGAAAGAAATAGAGCGCAATAGCCTTCTCTTCGTGTATAGCCGCAGCCCACAGGACGGCGGCGCGTGCAAGGTGGAGTAGCAGAGACCGCAGTTCCCGGTACTGAAGACGGTGACGAGAGCTCATTCTCTCTGCAAGGGAAGGAGGGCGGGGTCTCGTAGCATCAGCGCTCTCATTGTATGTCGGCTGCTGATGCTGAGCAGTAGCGGAGAAAAAAAAACGAGGGCCATGGATACGGTTTTAAAAAGCTTAGGCCTTAATACATTGTGGAGATTAATTACACGGTAAGAATGCTCTGTTTCTATRTATTTATTTAAAATGTTTGACAAGGTATGAATAATAGAGAGATAGGAGAGAGATATATGCTTTTGCAGCAGGTTGATAGGAATTCTCATGAAGCGCAAGCGCCATATGTGTGTTATTACTGTCGTTATTATCAAGCTTATGTCAGGACATTGCAGTGCATCTATACATGATTGAGTTTATATGTAATGTTATGCGTTTCGCAATTCATGCGTAGGGTAATTGTTATGTAGGCATTTGTAAATGAGCGTGTAGCTGTAGCTAACTGTCGGAAGTTACAGTATTGGCCTGCGCATTAGGAAGCATGCAGCCTTTCAAAGATGGAGAGGAAATTGCTGGTGGCATATTATGGCCAGGGCCATTTTAAACTATGAATTCACACGARGAATTGGCAACATCTGTCTTTCTGTTAGTTACTGTAACGGACATCTGCTAATGACACGTTGGATAAATCATCATCCGTTGTTGAAGTGCCGTGGGTAAACCGACCTGCATTGCTCTTTTTCGCTAGTGCRATAGTGCTGTTGTCTCCATAATTTAGGCTACCTGTCCCATCTGGAATGCTTATTGTTGTGTGTGATATTTATATGACAACACAGGGCAAGGCCCATTATATTCATAGCCATAAGAACAATAGTTGCCATAAAAACCAGATCTAACAAGATCTAGAATTGTGTTCTCAAAAAATGAAACCAATCTGATTGAAGACATTTGTAATACGTGTGTCAACTATTTACATACAACACAACAATATGACATGTTAGGCCTACTAGAGTGTTTGTATGCATGCACGGAGGCCTAGATATATCACAATACATCCGCTAGGTTATCCAATACTGGGCACAACATCCTTTTTCAAATCATTGTGTAATAGGCCTAAGGCCTCGATATCTGGAGAGCAGTTTGTTTTGGGATCACAACCATTGGGATGTTGTGGTCATTGTTGTGGCTGGCGGATAGTTTAGGGATTAGATGTTAATACAGGCCCAGTCTAGACCGGCCGACCCTCAGAGCAAAGGTCTGCTTTCTCATCAATCCTGGTCAGAGAGATCTTAATAGTTCATATGGATCTAATAGTTCATATGGAAATAGTATGTTGAGTACAGTGAATACCAACAATAATAATGTAAAAGGAGAGGGGGGCAGAGTGGTAATCCAATGACAAGTGCTGTCCAGCCCAAATAATCAGACAGGAAGGATAATGTTCACTGCCATGCAGAGTGATTAATCCCCAGGTCCTCTGGCACAGCCAGCATTGGAGTCAGAGGCTTGTATTCCAAATGGCACCATATTCCTTATATAATGCACTACTTTTGACCAYGGCCCATAGGGAATAGGGTGTCATTTGGGGCACACGAGAGTGGCCCAACTGCACCYTCTGCAAAGATTGCATAACCTGGATTCTCTTTAGAAATGTGTCCCAAAATGTCATATTTATCTGGAAATGACATGGGCATAACACGACAGGGGCAATTTGGAGCGAACTGAAATRCAACTTGTTTAGGCTTGGCATTAGGAAATGTATTATATTCCAGCAGCATGCAATCTGAAAAATATATGCATTGGCAAATGCAGTGATCCTTGCAAAACAAGCTGCAATTTTATATGTTGTATGCAATGAAATGTACTGTATGTGAATAGAATGGTTATATCAATATGATGTATAGTATACTATGTGGCATGTATACTTTTGTATTACTTGTCATTGTTTATGTCAGAATGGAAATAAAGTCGTTTGAGTTGTTGGGAGCAGAAGATGAAATTGGACACGTGCCAATGACTTGCGAACAGACGGACATACATTTGCAGCTCCTACCTAAAGGGTAGTCTTTGGTGTAAGAGTAGCATTTGAAGAGTTTGTTTCCGAAACGCTATATCCAGCAATTTTTCATAGTTGTAGTTTTTCATCAGAGATGATTGCTCATGGCTATATGTACAGTATGTGTGTGTGTAACATATTATTGTTCTAAGATTTTTTTTCTGAATAGATTTTAGATGTGTATTAAAATGGGGATTGTTGCAAAATGCCCTATACCCATTGTTTAGCTTGAATGGAGTGTGCCTATCCTGTATGTTTAATTAACATCCTGCATAAATTCAACCCATCATAAATCTAGCCTCATGCTGTAGTGTTTGGTTAGAGGTAGGCCTTGTCCCAAATGGCACCCCTATTCCCTATATAGTGCACTACTTTTGACCAGAACCAGATCTCATATTACTGTATTGATGATAAATATATATATATAATATATATATAATATATATATATATATATATACACTACCGTTCAAAAGTTTGGGTCAGAAATATCCTTGTTTTTGAAAGAAAAGCACATTTTTTTGCCATTAACATAACATCAAATTGATCAGAAATACAATGTAGACATTGTTAATTGTAAATGACTATTGTAACTGGAAACGTCAGATTCTTTATGGAATATCTACATAGGCGTACAGAGGCCCATTATCAGCAACCATCACTCCTGTCTCCAATGGCACGTTGTGTTAGCTAATCCAAGTTTAGCATTTTAAAAGGCTAATTGATCATTAGAAAACACTTTTGCAATTATGTTAGCACAGCTGAAAACGGTTGTCCTGATTAAAGAAGCAATAAAACTGGCCTTCTTGAGACTAGTTGAGTATCTGGACATAAGCATTTGTGGGTTCGATTACAGGCTCAAAAGGGCCAGAAACAAAGTACTTTCTCCCGAAACTTGTCAGTCTATTCTTGTTCTGAGAAATGAAGGCTATTCCATGCGAGAAATTGCCAAGAAACTGAAGATCGTGTACAATGCTGTGTACTACTTCCTTCACAGAACAGCGCAAACTGGCTCTAACCAGAATAGAAAGAGGAGTGGGAGCCCTGGTGCACAACGTTAGATTGTCTAGTTAGAGAAACAGACGCCTCACAAGTCCTCAACTGGCAGCTTCATTAAATAATACCTGCAAAACACCAGTCTCAACGTCAACAGTGAAGAGGCAACTCCGGGCCTTCCAAAGGTCTGCATCAGTGGCTTGTAGGCTATTTGTGGAAGCCAGGAGATGAGACCGACCGTTATTATCTTGACAATCACCGGCTGATAAAATTTCGTGACCGCCACAGCCCTAGTCTCTCCAGAGATGTTCAATCGGGTTCAAGTCTGGGCTCTGGCTGGGCCACTCATGGACATTCAGAGATTTTTCCCAAAGCCACTCCTGTGTGTCTTGGCTGTGTGCTTAGGGTCGTTGTCCTGTTGGAAGGTGAACCTTTGCCCCCAGTTTGAGGTCCTGAGGCTCTGGAGCAGGTTTTCATCAAGGATCTCTCTGTACTTTGCTCCGTTCATCTTTCCCTCGATCCTGACTAGTCTTCCAGTCCCTACCGCTGAAGTACATCCCCACAGTATGATGCTGCCACCACCATGCTTCACCGTAGGGATGGTGCCAGGTTTCCTCCAGACGTGACGCTTGGCATTCAGGCCAAAGAGTTCAATCGTGCTTTCATCAGACCAGAGAATCTTGTTTCTTCATGGTCTGAGAGTCCTTTTAGGTGCCTTTTGGCAAACTCCAAGCAGGATTTCATGTGCCTTTACTGAGGAGTGGCTTGCGTCTGGCCACTCCCATAAAGGCCTGGTTGGTGGAGTGCTGCAGAGATGGTTGTCCTTCTGGAAGGTTATATATACAGTTGAAGTCGGAAGTTTACACACACTTAGGTTGGAGTCATTAAAAGTCGTTTTTCAACCACTCCACAAATTCTTGTTAACAAACTATAGTTTTGGCAAGTCGGTTAGACATCTAACTTTGTGCATGACACAAGTAATTTTTCCAATAATTGTTTACAGACAGATTATTTCACTTATAATTCACTGTATCACAATTCCAGTGGGTCAGAAGTTTACATACACTAAGTTGACTGTGCCTTTAAACAGCTTGGAAAATTCCAGAAAATGATGTCATGGCTTTAAAAGCTTCTGATAGGCTAATTGACATAATTTGAGTCCATTGGAGGTGTACCTGTGGATGCATTTAAAGGCTTACCTTCTAACGCAGAGCCTCTTTTGCATGTCATCATGGCAAAATCAAAAGAAATCAGCCAAGAAATCAGCCAAGAAAAAATATAGCAGACCTCCACAAGTCTGGTTCACCCWTGGGAGCAATTTCCAAACGCTTGAAGGTACCACGTTCATCTGTACAAACAATAGTACATAAGTATAAACACCATGGGACCATGCAGCTGTCATACCGCTCAGGAAGGAGATGAGTTCTGTCTCCTAGAGATGAACATACTTTGGTGCGAAAATTGCAAATCCATCCCAGAATAACAGCAAAGGACGTTGTGAAYATACTGGAGGAAACGGGTACAAAAGTATCTATATCGACAATAAAATGAGTCCTATATTGAAATAGCCTGAAGTGCGCTCAGCAAGGAAGAAGCCACTGCTCCAAAACCACCATAAAAAAGCCAGACTACGGTTTGCAACTGCACATGGGGACAAAGATTGTACTTTTTGGAGAACTGTCCTCTGGTKMGATGAAACAAAAATAGAACTGTTTGGCCATAATGACCGTCGTTATGTTTGGAGGAAAAAAGGGGAGGCTTGCAAGCCGAAGAACACCATCCCAACCGTGAAGCACAGGGGTGGCAGCATCATGTTGTGGGGGTGCTTTGTTGCAGGAGGGACTGGTGCACTTCACAAAATAGATGGCATCATGTGAAAGGAATATTATGTGGATATATTGAAGCAACATCTCAAGACATCAGTCAGGAAGTTAAAGCTTGGTCGCAAATGGGTTTTCCAAATGGACAATGACCCCAAGCATACTTCCAAAGTTGTGGCAAAATGGCTTAACAACAAAGTCAAGATATTGGCGTGGCCGCCATCAAAAAGCCCTGACCTCAATCCTATAGAAATTTTGTGGGCAGAACTGAAAAAGTGTGTGCGAGAAAGGAGGCCTACAAACCTGACTCAGTTACACCAGCTCTGTCAGGAGGAATGGGCCAAAATTCACCCAACTTATTGTGGGAAGCTTGTGGAAGGCTACCCGAAACGTTTGACCCAAGTTAAACAATTTAAAGGCAATGCTACCAAATACTAATTGAGTGTATGTAAACTGGGAATGTGATAAAATAAATCATTCTCTCTACTATTATTCTGACATTTCACATTCTTAAAATAAAGTGGTGATCCTTAACTGTCCTAAAACAGGGGATTTTTACTAGGATTAAATGTCAGGAATTGTGAAAAACTGAGTTTAAATGTATTTGGCTAAGGTGTATGTAAATTTCCGACTTCAACTGTATATTTATATATATATATATATATATATATCAATGTCACTAATGTATAATTTGTTCAGTTCTTTAATACAAATGTAATTATTTGTCACGTTTGACTGTGTAAAACCTTGCAGTACTCCTTTTTTCTATGAGAGTGATGCGGATATATCTTGTTTAGGAAAAAACGTGATTATTTGTCTTTGAAATGATAGATTTCAAGTGATAGATTTCAAACAAATATGTCTGTGATTTAACAATGCATGGTTAGACGTGGGGAAAGAAACGTAAGTTCCAAAAAAAAAGCGGATTTACTAACATTTCTGAAAATGTATATATAGCGTTTTGGAAACTCTTCATTTATGAATTACTATCACAAACAAGGTGGTATCAAACAGCAGTGGTGCTTAGGAATATACCATACAAACATGACATGAGTACTTAAACACAGCGTAATACACGGCCTACATTTTCTATCAAAATGCGGAAATTGGTCAAATGGTTTTCGAACACCAGAAATCTTTATTCATGACTGTGGCGGGCGGCTACAAAGCATCATCTGCAGAATCCGGTAGCAACACAGATTTGATGTCTCAGTGGAGAGTTAAGTGGGTCATGATGCCAGTGTGCTTAATGATGTTGTGTTCAACCCTCACCATGCATCAGAGCTGGAAAACAGGCCACTCCTGCTGCGGGAACCTCACTGCCTTCTCCCCTTTCTCATTGTTCATCAGCCTTACTTGCCTTATGTCTTGAAGTTCTGCTTCAGGCTTAAATCCAGGGGGAAGATGTGTAAATGCCAGAGTGTGCTACAAGGACATACAAGCAGTAAGATAATAGGTCTAACTACTTGCACTCTAACTGGCCCTGAGATTTGATTAATGAAATAAGAGGACATTTCACTAGAAAAATGGTGAAGAGTGTAGAGACGGACCTCTCCAAATAATTTGGCATGGTAAAAGAGTTGGACTTAAATTGAGGAACTACAKTTGGGCATGCTATACCTTGCATCCATTTTTGAATGGATGCAAGACTATCTCAGGSGTCAGGCACAGTCTCCAGAAGCATGGGGCTGTGCACCTATGGCGTTGTTAAGTGTTCTTACTAGTAATAGTAAACAAATACCATCAAACATMTTGAATAACCCTGTGATCTACTGTACAGTCCAAATATGGCTGGAACCCTCACTTGTAGGAAAGGTATATCCTCATCACGGACACCAATAGAAGCAATAGAYCATTCCCTCCAGGATTTAACAACAGTACCTTCGACCTATG
The DNA here is from genome assembly GCF_002910315.2 of Salvelinus sp. IW2-2015. Lineage (NCBI taxonomy): Eukaryota > Metazoa > Chordata > Actinopteri > Salmoniformes > Salmonidae > Salvelinus > Salvelinus sp. IW2-2015. Next base: position 24,577,658 of record NC_036860.1, on the reverse strand, counting down.
GCTCAGCAGAGGAATCAGTTACTGGGGACGTATACTCAAACAATGTTCTGATGTGTTTTACACAAATCCAAATCCAATCCCGCAAATGCACTTTTATGGTTTCTTGCAAGTTCTACATTTTATTTCGGAGTGACATTACGTTATGTCTAGATGGGTCGTTGACGGGTCCAGTTGATCAATGCTTCCTCCAATTCACAGACTCAAAGTGTTTTATCTCTTACTTTTAWGAGTCAATTCATACTTGGGATAAATGCAATATAGATAATGTATTAAGAATCTGGGAGAGGGACCTTGAGATGGGCAGCATGGATCTCATCATGCAACACCACATTKTCTTGTTACAGGATCAGAGAAGTCCTGTACAAACTCCTACACAGACAGCATCCCCAATGTGTTTAAAATACAGAACAGGAATTGGCACATACATACACATACAAATGTAATARTTCCAGGTCAACTGTAATATTGATTCCATTGTAAAGCACAATTTCTCCCCTTTCCAACAAAATCAATAACMAGACCTCCAGGCTGCCRGTCTCTGCATGATTGAAGAAGGCATTGGCGAAGGGGGAAGCGAAGGCTACTGAGTGATAGTGAAAGGGGAYGATATGTTGTGTGGGGAAAKAGCCTTTTTCACCCAATTTGTTCAACMTATCACCTCTAAAATGTCAATAAAACACRATAAAGAGTCTATATAATGTCTCATTACATACCTACTTGAAGGGTTGTGTCGAATTTGAATCGGGGGTTTTAGAGCGGCGCTAAAGTTATCTTCTGAAGTGAACTGCGGCTGTCACGGCTTTTGAGAGTCATGATGGCTCGCAGTGATGACGCGAAACATGTACTGTTGATTGAATTAACTATTGATGAGCTCACAAGTAATTAACTTTACACTCACCATTGATAGTGTCTTGATAAATAAATAAATAMCGTTGAATATATGAGTTACACAAAGTAGGGAACTTTATTTTGAGAGGGTGATGGATGTGATTCTGTTCAAAGAGAGAGATGAAGGAAGATAATGTTACTTTATATAATGTTWATGAACAAAGCATGGGATGATTAGGGTTCATATTATAACTTCCAATAGCACGAGATAAGTACTTTTATAAACTACTTAACGTTAGTAAATTACTGTATAAAGCAACAATATTCATGTAAAAAATGTATATAACAACTAACAACAGTTGTAACAACAACTCACCTCTGTCCTCTCACTCCATCACATACACTGAGTGTACATGAACACCTGCTCTTTCCACGAAATGTGCAATAACGTTATGTTGGATCACATGAAAATGATATTCACATTTGTTAGTCCATTTCCTTGGCGCTATCTTTATGAATGATGTTGCATGGACACACACAAAAAAAAAKGATTTTAACTGTATTATGACAGGAAATGTCTGGAAAGGGAAATACCCAACAACAGCCCACGTAACAGCAGCGTTACACCCCSGAATAGCTACAGGCTGCTTATGAGGAAGTGATGGCTGGGAGTAGCCTGAGGGAGGTGGCTCATGCCTCCTGTCAGTACCTGTTTACAGGGAAGCCAATGGTCCAAAAACAGTCCATATAATTCATAACTATTGCAGTTTGGTGACATGCTGTCTTTTAGGGAGATTGGTTTGTTATCTTTACCTGTGCACAAGCAAGAGCTGTGCTATTAGCACCCTACTCATGAAAAATGTGTTTAATWTTGGCAATAATAATATTAATACTAATGCTCATTTAAACGAAAAATCATGAATAATGAAGGTTTCTTACACGTGTATATGCTTAAGCATGTTTTTAATCMGCAAGATAAACGCTACCCCTGGTGGGAAGATGCTGTACGGCACACAATGGGTTGCATAATGCGTGCCGTACGTTACGTCATGACACGTCACGATGTAACGTGAAGCCAGAGGGMTCCGTTTTWTCATCTTTGCTCGAAAACTATTGGTCCATTACTATGTCAACGCTTGAATAGAAACGTGGTTTACACCCCGGATTTTGATGCCAATACAGCCTCTACAGTCCCATTKGTTTTCATTACAGCCTTGTTTGAATGCCTCGGTTGTGCAAAATGTGTCCGGAACACTGCTAGGTTTTAGTAGGATGAAAGGAAATGAAAACATTTATACTAWGTGTGGCAGCTGATGCTGGAGCATTTGCCTAGAGATTTAGTTGACCTGTTAGAGAGGGGCAGAGAGGATGTAGCTTGGTGCACGAAATGGCAACCTTAACTCGGTGTAAAGGGAGTAAGGGCATGCRGATATGTAAGCTTATTGGTGAAATGTGAGGTGTGTATCTGAGCAGAACGTTTTGGAAACTGTATTTTTTTCTCTTTTTTTTGCCCTTCCTTTTTTAATGTTTTGTTATGTTACTGTTACACTATATTGTTTCTGATTGTTACACCATTGTAACCCATGGTAACACCCTTGGTGTTGGTAACACGCCGGCAGAGATGGTCGCCTCACTTCAGGTCCTTAGGAAACTATGCAGTTATATATAGTGGCCCTTATACGTAGTTACTACACTGTAATAACTGTAACTGTTTTTGTAACCGAACCAGTCAGAGACTTAACTACCTTATTAATAATACATRGTAATAATACAAAACAATTCATCAGCATGCAGGATGCAGGATGCTTTGATCAGTTGCACAATTTCTCTTGTTCACTTTCGCTTGTAAATGTCCACACTCACCGAAAATGACATTCTGTAGCTACTAGCTATACTTGTATAACTTTAGGAGCTGGATTTGCCTGTCTTTGCAATTAGTTTGTTACTTTTCATTTGTTAGCATTTAGCTAAAYGTGTCCATATGATTTTGCTATTAGTTTGTGCTACTTTTGTTAGCATTCTGTTAATAGATGCCCAATTGGCTTTTCTTGCGTTTTAGCATCCCCTTGTGTGCTATGCCGGTAATACTGTAAATCCCGGGATGGGAGAAGGACGGTATGACAATATGAAAATCTGGATACCGCCCAAGCCTAATGCTCACACATCCTCTGTGTCACATGTCAGGAAGGGAACTGATGCCAATAGTCTATCAAATAATTTGTCACATGCTTCGTAAACCCAGCATGTGGGACACACATACTGGGTGTGTCCCAATAATATAATTGTTTTCCGTGAGCTGGGATTATGTCCCATCACCAAATATGGAATAGGACAATAATCTGATTTATGAGTCTACATATTCGTTTAACCCCCGCCWCCTGGTTCTGACCGATTGTAGTCTACCGCAGCATTCCTCCAGCATGGTTAGTTACTGGGTTAATACAGCATTAGCGCTCATGTGTAGTGTAGTGTAAAACGATTGGAGCTGGTCAAGAGCTTCAAGCTCTTCAGTGTCCAAATCACGAATMACTTCAAATGGTCCTCTCACACGCTAACAGTTGTAAAGAAGGCACGACAGCACGTCTTCCCCCTCAGGAGGTTGAAKAMTTTTGGCATAGGCCCTCAAATCCWCCAAAAGTTATACAGCCACACCACTGAGGGACCTTACATTGCCTTCGGAAAGTATTCATAACCCTTGACTTTTTCTGAATGACTACCTCATCTCTGTACCCCACACATACAATTACAGTGCCTTCAGAAAGTATTCATACCCCTTGACTTATTCCACATTTTGTTGTGTTACAGCCTGAACTCAAAATGTTTATACATTTTTTGTATCTCACCCATCTACACAAAAGACCCCATGATGACAAAGTGAAAACATGTTTTTATAAATGTTTGCAAATGTAGTGAATATAAAATACAGAAATATCTCATTTACATAAGTATTCACACCCTGAGTCAATACTTTGTAGGAGCATCTTTGGCAGCGATTACAGCTGTGAGMCTTTCTGGGTAAGTCTCTAAGAGTTTTCCACTCTTGAATTGTGCAATATTTGACCATTATTCTTTTCAAAATTCTTCAAGCTTTGTCAAATTGGTTGTTGATTTTTGCTAGACAACCATTTTCAGTTCTTGCCATAGATTTTCAAGTAGATTTAAGTCAAAATTGTAACTCGTCCACTTGAGTTGTAAAATTGTAACTCGTCCAAGCAACTCCAGTGTAGATTTGGCCTTGTGTTTTTGATTATTATCCTGCTAAACGGTGAAGTAATCTCCAAGTGTCTGGTGGAAAGCAGACTGAGCCAGGTATTACTCTCGGATTTTGCCTGTGCTTAGTTCCATTCCATTTCTTTTTTATCCTGAAAAACTCCCCAGTCCTTAATGATTACAAGCATACCTATAACATGATGCAGCCACCACTATGCGGAAACCTCRCTGGTCTTTGTGTGTCACGACTTCCGCCAAAGTTGGTCCCTCTCCTTGTTCGGGCGGCGTTCGACGTCACCGACCTTCTAGCCATCGCCGATCCACTTTTCATTTTCCATTGGTTTTGTCTTGTCTTCCATCACACCTGGTTCCAATTCCATCAATAACATGTTGTGTATTTAACCCTCTGTTCCCCCTCATGTCCTTGTCGGTAATTGTTTCTTGTAGTGCTTATGCACGGTATGCTGGTATTACCGGGTTTTGTTTGACCCATTTCATGTATTGTTCTGTTGACGGTGGTTTATGTTTATTAAACGACACCGMTGTAAATCAGTTTTCACTCTCCTGCGCCTGACTTCTCTGCCGCCTGTACGCACCGCATTACATTGCGGTTGAATCTGTGTTTGAAATTCACTGCTCGACTGAATGACCTTGCAGATAATTGTATGTGTGAGGTACAGAGTAAGTAATTCACAAATGTATTATTTGTTAAGCAATTTTTTTCTCCTGAATATATTTAGGCTTCCATAAAAGGGGTTGAATAGTTAGACTCAATACATTTCAGTGCTTCATTTTTAATTAATTTGTAAACATTTCTAAAAACATCATTCCACTTTGACATGATTGGGTATTGTGTGTAGGCCAGTGACACAAAATCTAAATTTAATCACAACAAAATTAGGAAAAATATTGTTGATGCTGAATGTTATCATAMGTTCAACCAAAACCTAATATTAGATAAAGAAAACCTGAGTGAACAAATAACACGACAATTGATAACATTCAGTTAAAAAATATATGCYAAAGTAGAGAAAATCAGAAAGAGGGCTCTTCTATGCTCTACTGAACAAAAAGCCGTTTGGGAGCCAAGTGAATGGCTCTTTTAGGTGAACGGAGCCAAAAGACCCGCCTCATTGAAAAAAATCGTCACTAGTCATCATCACTAGTGCCRGTGAGGCAGCGCTGGCGCTGAATGTGCGCGCGTATACTTTTTTGTAATGAAACTTACCTGTGTGGCAGTTCGGGTGCCAGAATCACCCTGTGGCTTTAGTAAGAGCTGCCATTGAATCCGTTGAAAATACATGGTCACTAACCACAGTTTTTATGCGAAAAGTCATAAGAAAAAATCACGACAGCTGTGAGGGAAACAGGAAGTTTCGGGGGTAATTGTATAAATGCCGACAGATAATTGGRTCGTTRGACATGGTGGGATCCATGAGCAACATGTGTAGAACAATCAGAAGAATGAATGCCCCATTAAAAACAATTAGAATGTATTTATTTCCACCCTAAGGTCATGCACTACTCATGAATCATATTTAGCACATTTATTCTAAAATCATAAAATACCGTCAAATACTGTCATACCGTCAAAGATTTGAAAAATATTGTGATTTTATATTTTGTCAGTATCGTCCAGCCCTACATTATTGAGCTATTGATTGTTACCTAAAATCCTAGGAATGATTTTCAACTCAGTAATTACACTAAATGTTAATAATGCACTTTAAATCTGGAGTTTGCATCAGAGTGTAAAGGAGGACATTGAAGCCAGACAGCCCTTCACTGAAAAAGTATCTGTATGTGTTCACCCAGCCACAATACTAGTGGACCTTGTTGTAGTGTCTGTCAGCATTCATTTCAATACCATTACATTGACTTCCCTTACATCAGTTTTGCGTTTCATACGTACCTAATTCTCTGTGATTATTTTCAACTGATTTTACTATACTCTCTGTGAGTAGTAGGCCTACTCATGTACGCTTTCCTGCCCTTGCCCAGAAGTGCTTTGAACATAACTAGTGCCTTGAATCTGTCTCGCATGCATCCATGCTTGTAATTGCTGATTAGCCCACAATGAACAATGTTTAATACGTTGTATTTAGAAGTTAGGATTCCATAATGTTTTCAGACAACAACTAGGATGACTTTCTGTCACGTTATTAGGTTGCGTTACGCCTTTTGACATTCTGATGTGGCATGAAACCACATTTATCCTAGCCATGTCATTCCTTTTTCTTTTAGGATCAAAAGTTCCAGAACAGAGCCATACCGGACCCATTTGCTGTTAGAAAGGTCATAAAGAGTCCAGAGAATAGCCTATATGGCTTTGATTTTGAATGGTGGATGAGACATTGTCTCTTGCTGTCTGCATATTCACACTCTGCAAATAATATCAACAGTAATTCAACAAAACAGCCATGGTCCTTTGGACAGAAGCCATGAGCAACACTCACCAGCGATTGAAAAGCCTAGCACTAGTGGACTGTGCACGAGCAAGAAACGTGACATTATAATCTTCATCTGAAATCTTAGTGTAATATTTGAGGCCTCTGTCTCTGATTATAAGGAAATTATGCAAGGGGGTTATGGCACTGTGTGTGTACAATCGCTGAGACTATAGCGCATGGGTTATACAGTCTTCGTAAGAGACTTCTGSTATGTGCTCCAGTGGTCCGGTGGTAACACTCCTGGCTCAACGCACAAACGTGACTCGCCTTGGAGACCGGGAGTTCAATCTCTGTGTGTTCTTTTCTCAATGTGACTTCCCTTTACCTCTCTCCCACGGTGTCTAATCTGTCTGTCAATAAATATAGCATTCAAAAATATGAAGAGAGTGTTTCTCCACTCTCCTTAAAAAAAGAGAGAGTCTGAAGAGAACCTCCCCCAACTTTTTTTTCTCTCCTCTTCAAGACCAGTATGTAGGGAATCTAGTTTCAGGTGTTTCWTTTACGTTAGGTTATATCTCCTTATGCAAGCACACAGCACCATGCTGTGCCCTACTTTATACAGCACTACCAGTGTATATACAGCTGCCCTTCCTCTCCCCCACTCTCTACTCTAACACCCAACACCAACACCCATTTTCTTATCAAACAACATGTATAACACAGTGCCACACATCAAATTGCCACGAGTACCACGTGATTTGTACAGCTAGAAAAACAATGTCGTTTCAACAGTGACTTTTCAGAATGTTCACCTCTAAAGTCAGTTCAGATACAACAGCTGTCATGAGAKGAGGTGAGATAAAAACGTGCCAGTTTTAGAATGTTGTGTTGTATAACAGCTGACTAAAGACGGGGCAGTCAGATCAAGAAGACGAGARGTTCAGTTGAGACCGTTTCCACGGTAARGGTGACTCTTTTCAATGACGTGATGAAACTTTAAAACAAAGTTGCCACTTGTTGTAGCAAGGTGTTGTAGCAAACGAGTGTTATGAAATATATGCACCGGAAACAGGGTACACTTTGTGACTTGTCAGATAAATATCAGCAATCTACAGGGTAGGATCTTTATTTGAGCCAGTTTGCTARGGCAGGAAAATAATCCTGTAGCAGCAGGAAATGTGAATTATTATGTGGATTATAATTAATGTTTTTTTGGGGGGGGTTTGATACAATTCACATAAGGGAAAATCAACACTGCTATTTTAAAGTGGAAATTACAAACTTCAGAAGCCTTTTAAAACCTCTAATACACTACAAGTTTGCATTTTCTGCAGGAAAATTCTCAGCAACAAAAGAGTGATCAAATTAAGATCCATAGCTAAAGATTTGACATGTTGAATCTTGMGAACTCCAGCCGACGACATGAGACGTTATAAAACTAGACCGTTCGGATCAAACAAACTATGTTCTTAAATACAATTCCTTTCGACCGTCGCATCAAGGTGCGTCTCCTCTTATGTATAATACGCTGTGGATGTAGCCTACTGGTTCTTTCACATGCTGATGTTCAATTCTGTGCGCTGGTCTGCATCAGTCTAATGGGTTGTAACATTTGGCATAGAAAACCACTGGCTGACACTGTCCTTTTGTAGTCATCTGTGAGGATGGAAACCTGGTCAATGTTTACTCACTGTGCAGCTGCCTGACCTGTCTAAATCAGTGAGCCACTCCTGACCAGTGGCTACTGCCAACACTGTACTGTACATTGCCAGCACCATGCAATTAACTGCTTTACTATTATACTTGAATAATCAATGTTTGTAAACAGTTAAGTTGAGTTGAGCTCCATATCCTTCAATTACAATTGTCAAAAATGTTTTTTTATTCCTCCCCACACACAGCTCTACTGTCTACTAAGATAATGAGGAAGAGGAAGAACTGGAAACCTCGGGAGGGCCTCTGTTCATTTCTATGAAGTCTCTATGAAAGCATTGGAGGAGCTGTAGTATTTGACTCAATGGCGAAGAAGGGCCGTACCAAGGGCGAGAAGCCCGAAGCGCTCATCTCTGCCCTACAGGCAGCTAACGAAGATCTCAGGTCCAAATTGACTGACATTCAAATAGAACTGCATCAAGAGAAATGCAAGGTAGGCCATTCTGTAACACTARGTTGCATGTAAATCGTCCCTTCTCAAATACACCTGTAACAGTGGGTTCAACTGCAGATGATGTGGCACGTGGCATTCAAGTGGCATTGAATGTCTTACGTATAGTCACTACACACAACCTTTGACATACAGCACGTTTCAACATTTTATAAGGTTCTACATAGATGTACAGGGATGTTTTGAGTTATACATTGACCTGGTCTGGATGAGGTTTACCCCCTTCACAGTTGGCACACAGTAGATGTAGGCTGTTGCTGTTGTTGTACATTCACCTGCTCTGCGTAAGAGCAGGTGAGATCTACCGTAGTAGATCTCGATCTACAATGGTAGATCTCGATCTCCGCTTGGTCTTGCGTGCCCTATCTGCCATTATCTGTTTTTTCTAATTATATTTGACACCGTAATACATCTTTTTATCTACATAATAGGTGCTAGATGAAGCGAATGGCCTCAGGCTGTCTGTAGTATCTCTCTAACATTCCTGCTTTTATGGTGTAACTCAGTTCTCTTTGTCTCCTCTCCCTCTCTTCCCGGGGCCTAGGTGAGTAAGTTGGAGCGTGAGAAGGTGCAAGAGTGCAAGCGGATCCGGGAGCAGGAGCAGCACCGGCACACGGCCACGCTGACAGAGCAGCGAGCCAAATGGCACGAGGAGAAGCAAAAAGAGCTCCAGGCACTCAGGGAGAACCTGGTCCGCCAGCACGAGCAGGAGCAGGCCCGCACCGCCAAGATCAAGGACCAGGAGAACCAGCGGCTCAAGGCGGCGCTGAGCGCCATGCGGGACGGCAGCGGAGAGAAGGTGCGCACGGCGCTGACCCTAGAGGCCAAGGAGGAGGCACGGCGCTTTTTCGACGTGGAGAGGGTCAAGCTGCTGCAAGAGATCTCGGAGCTCAAGCAGAACAAAAAGCAGACGGACGAGGCACTCAGCACCATGATCCAGGCGGATAAGATGAAGGCCGGGGATCTGCGCTCCGAGCATCAGATGCACCAGGAACACATCTCCAAGATCAAGTGGGACAGCGAGAAGGACATCCGCAGACTGGTAAAAACTGTCTTGGCTGGAGGATGGGTAGAGGGTAGAGCAGAGGGTCTGATTGTGGATACGTCTTGCTGAATACCAGACGTAGCCGTAGCTGGTCTATACATCTCATTGCTCCATACAGATAGTTGGCCCAGGAAAATGATCTGTCAGAGAAGTTCTGAGCAGCATGTAGAGTAGTTTAGTAGAGTAGGTCTTTTGTGATGGAGTGATGTCTCCATGGTTTACGTCATACCAATTATGCAAGTCTGCAGAACATTGGGGGTCGTTCCACCAATTTGGTGCCAAATTGTTATATTCTATCATGAAGAGCACATGTTCAACTTCATCAAAAACAAGTTTTCCCATCTCAAGAGGTTAAATAAAAAATGGTTTATACTAAGTGCTTATTAAGTGCCAAATAAAGTTACAGGGTTGATCATTTCTTCTTAAATCAGCCATACATCCCCGTGTTACAGGGGGAATGGAAGCTTCTTGTGTGCAACAGGGAATGGCAATTGAATGCAAGCTTCACCCCCAAAAATGAAATTGTTAAAACATATCTATGGGTAACAAGGTTGACGTGTTATGCTCGACCCGCTCAGTTTTCCACCATAAAACACCATCGAATTGCCAAAAAGAGTGGAACCAGCTCATCTGCTTTTACTTTATGATTTGACTATTATATGTTTAATGTTTCTTATTTCAAAATAATTTTTAAAAGGAATAGTTTCACCATTTTAAATTGAGAGTTAAGTTCATGTAACAGGGATGGACCTTAAAATGAGGGACAGATGTACACTACCGTTCAAAAGTTTGGGGTCACTTAGAAATGCCTTTGTTTTTGAAAAGAAAAGCAACATTTTTTTGTCCATTAAAATGACATCAAATTGATCAGAAATACAGTGTAGTCATTGTTAATGTTGTAAATTACTATTGTAGCTAGAAACGGCAGATTTTTAATGGAATATCTACATAGGCGTACAGAGGCCCATTATCAGCAACCATCACTTATGTGTTCCAATGGCACGTTGTGTTAGCTAATCCAAGTTTATCATTTTAAAAGGCTAGTTGATCATTAGAAAACCATTTTGCAGGCAGAGTTGCAAAMAAAAAGCCATATCTCAGACTGGCCACAAAAAATAAATTATTAAGATGGGCAAAAGAACACAGACACTGGACAGAGGAACGAACTCTGCCTAGTAGGCCAGCATCCTGGAGTCGCCTCTTCACTGTTGACGTTGAGACTGGCATTTTGTGGGTATTATTTAATGAAGCTGCCAGTTGAGGACATGTGAGGCATCTGTTTCTCAAACTASACACTCTAATGTACTTGTCCTCTTGCTCAGTTGTTCAACCGGGCCTCCCACTCSTCTTTCTATTCTGGTTAGAGCCAGTTTGCGTTGTTCTGTGAAGGGAGTAGTACACAGCATTGTACGAGATCTTCAGTTTCTTGGCAATTTCTCGCATGGGATAGCCTTAATTTCTCAGAACAAGAATAGACTGACGAGTTTCAGAAGAAAGTCTTTGTTTCTGGCCACTTTGAGCCTGTAATCGAACCCACAAATGCTGATGCTCCAGACACTCAACTAGTCTCAAGAAGGKCAGTTTTATTGCTTCTTTAATCAGGACAACAGTTTTCAGCTGTGCTAACATAATTGCAAAAGGGTTTTCTAATGACCAATTAGCCTTTTAAAGTGATAAACTTGGATTAGCTAACACAACGTGCCATTACACAGGATTGATGGTTGCTGATAATGGGCCTCTGTACGCTGTACGTAGATATTCCATTAAAAATCAGTCGTTTCCAGCTACAATAGTCATTTACAACATTAACAATGTCTGCACTGTATTTCTGATCAATTTGATGTTATTTTAATGGACAAAACATGTCTCAATCATTGAGACAGTCAGTCTGTCCATCCATCCTTCCTGTCCATCTCTCTGTGTCTCATTAACCACTCTCGGAGTTTCCTGTTTGCTATGCCCTCCTTCAGGTGGATGAGATCAAATCCAAAGAGCGCACCATCTTCTCTCTGGAGAAGGAGCTGGAGAATGCCATTGGCTTGCTGCAGAAGATGCAGATGCAAAAGGATGCCCTGGATGACCAGCTGTTCCTGGTCAAGGAGGCAGAGTGTAACCTGGGCAGCCCCAAGAGAGAGATCCCCGGGCGGGCTGGGGACGGGGCGGAGCACTGTGGCAGCCCGGTACGACATAGAAAGGCAGAGGGGAACTTGGAAATGGTACAAAACAGATTCTAGAAATGTAATAATGAAGCCAATTCAAAAGAAAATGGAAATGAATGGGACAATTAACCGATAATGAGCGATAAAATACTGTAGGCCTATACTAGTTTACGCAGCTTATGCGGAAAAAGCTTGAGAAGAATGACATGAATAAGTGGTCAGAAATATACTTTTAAGGACAGGATTAAATTAGCCTGCAATTCGAATCACGCCGATCACCTCATCCATACAGAGCAACATGGTCTTTGCACATTGCAGGACAATGCTCAAACTGCTTTCACACAGCGTCGTTTCACACAGAACATGGCCGTTCTCTATATGAAAGTTGTATCGCTCATACAATACCACAATTTGAATACCAAAAGCCGCACTCCGTAGTAGAAGTCTTCACAGATCCAGCTGTACCCTAATACCCGAAACCCGATCCGCGGATCTAGAAGTCTAAATAATCTAGAAGTCTAAAGATCCGGTCTGGGTCGGATCTGATATGACTGTCACGGGGCTCGGGTATGTGTTATTTTCACTTGTCTGAAAGGCCGTACAGATCCGAACGCTACTGCTGCAGTAGAGAGAGAGAGAGAGAGAGACTTTTTATAATTTATGCTGCCGCTCTTGCTTTTCACAAGAGTGGAGCGTGGTGCATGTACTGTAGCTTGTTGTTGTTGTTGATGTTGGCCAATCATAAGGTAAAAWTACGGAATTAAAAGTTAAAGGAGAAAGATAGGCTACAATGACCAAGAGCCAACAGGTAGGCTGCTACTTAGTATTCTGAATGGAGTTGTTGTTATTTGTAACTGTATGATGAGAAAGTGCATGCACTGCAGCCTCAGTTAGCCTAGCTAGCTAACATTAGCTAGCTTAACTAGCTTCTCTTGGGTTGATACAGTCAAGACAGATATTACATAATCATATATCATGGTAAATAACCTATTTATGGCAACTACTAGTTTACTATAGTGTGAGTCGGCTTAGTTGGTTGCTGTCTCTCATCTCTTCCTCTCTCATCCTTCCCCTCCCCTCACTCACAGTACGGCCCTTCCCCCGCATGCTAGAGCGGGACCTCTCTRTCCCTCCTCTCCCGCTTTATCAGCTCTGGTTAATAAAGTAGCTTAAAAAAWWWTTGGYCCCGTGAAGACGTCTACTCCATAGTGCCCCACCAACAGAATTCTAAATGTAGGGCAAATGCATCCCTTAATTTCTTKATCTGCAAATATCACTTTTTATGCRACATGTGTAGTGCTCAAGGAATTACTTTGTATGAGAGCAATAAAACATGACCAAAACAGTAGTAGTAGTAGATATTTTGTCAAATGAAAACCACAACAAACGAGTATTCAGAGGCCTACCTGCTAGAATAAGACAAGCTTCTGTCTGGTACTGAACAAAGAACTGAAGGAAGGGCTCTGAAGAGCATTGTTTCTGAAGACTGCTGGTCAGTCAATAAGTCTGTGAGGTTTCAATGCAGTCTCACATTCTGGGTTAGTGGTCTGCTCGAAAATCACTACATGACAGAAAACAACTGTTTTTGGCCAATATTTCTAGAGAGATGTGACTGATGAATACAAAGAATTACCCAATAAGTGAACTCCAAAAATAAATGTCCCAGAAACTTATCAAATGATAAAACTACATTTTCCTGAAAAAAATTCCCAAACATCTTATTATTCAATGTATAATACATGTATTTGAAATAATTGATTATATTATAGAACATAATATAACTTTGTACTGTTGTCGCTGTGTCGAAAACTGCATCCAAGWGTGAATGTAGTGTGTTGCAAGATACCAGTGAGCTAACAGTGTGTTCGGTTTGAACAACCTAGGACATGCGCAGGAACCAGAGYCGCATGGCCGACCTCAACTCCACCATCCGCAAGCTGGAGGACCGCAACTCACTGCTAGTGGATGAGAGGAATGAACTGGTATGACCTGGTCACTCTGAACTCTCCATGCCTGGCAGAGAATCACATCTTAATCCCCTGTCACTGAACAATAACAATCCGTCTTAATCTGGATTCCTTAAACACGGAATGAATTTATCTTGCGGAGTTACAATTACAGTATGGAGTCCCCTGCCAAGTTGACACACTGGACCGAGCTGAACTCTTTATGCCTCCTTCTCTCTTCCCTCCCCTTCTATTCTATCATCATTGCCACCTCTCTCTCTCTCTCTCTCTCTCTCTCTCTCTCTCTCTCTCTCTCAGCTAAAGCGTGTGCGGGAGTCGGAGAAGCAGTGCAAGCCCATGCTGGAAAAGAACAAGATGCTGAACAAGAGGAACGATGACCTCAGCCAGACCCTGCAGCGCATGGAAGAGAAACTCAAAGGCCTGGCCAAAGAGAACCTGGAGATGGTGAGTGGCAAGGACATAGAATTACAGACCCTTGACTTAAATGGTGAATTCTCACTCTAGTAACTCTATTTATATGTCGAGTGTCATCATCACACAGATCTCAACACAACCAGGGCTCCAATAGTTTAGTACAYGCATAYCATGCCTCAATAGCTCAGTGTTMACGAAGACTGTCTGCAACACATTGGCTATGYTTACAGTCCTTGTCACAGTAAAGTAAATGGAACCAAAGCATTAAAGTCTGCATTAGTCTTGTAGATTTAGAAGTGCATTATATTGTGGCTTGGGCCTCGGTACCCTAACCACCACACGTATTCATTATTCATGATGAGCACATGCTGAGAGATGGAGAAGGTTCTAACTCTCGTACAACTGGTTCCACTCTGTGTGTGTGTGTGTAGAAGGAGAAGATCAGCTCCCACCCACCGCTGAAGAAATCCAACTGTAAGTCTCTGAATGATCTGGACCAGGCACATGACGACCAGGAGATTGAGTTCCTTAAGCTGCAGGTACTGGAGCAGCAGAGCATCATCGACGAGCTGACAAGAGTGAGTTGTCCTTTTCGAAATATGACCTCACCACCAACAATAGGTTTATTTTGGGGGTGGTCACTTTTTTTTTTTTRWATGTAAAAATCGTGCGAATACGTTTTGTCAAATAGGCTTRCACTTCGAAAACGATCAAAGGTGTTGATTTACTAATCTCGGTGGTACCCAGAACCAAATGTTGTCTGTACTGGCCAGATATTTACTGTATATTAGCAGTCTGTCACAAGAGACAATTGCTTTGCTATCTAAATGAAGCATTAAGAGAACTGGTGCACACGGAGTATTTTGCTCTTTGCCAGATTCAAATGAAACTTATCCATGGTTGCTAAAGTTGTATGTTTGTTTGTTGGTAGTTCTGATATACTCGGTGTCTTTCAGGATAGGGAAAAGCTCCTGCGGAAGAAGAGGCATAAACGAAGCAACAGGCAGATAAAGGTAGAGGAAGCCACGRTTGCACGTGAATGTGTTTCTCTTTATAGGAGAACCAAGTAAACAAGATCAATACCACAATACAGTCATCTGCCTCGGGAAATCTCTTCATTTCCAAACAATCCTATGATCTCTCCCTACACAGAGGCACATTGTAGTGGACACCTTCTTCGGATACGATGAGGAATCCATGGACTCGGAGACGTCCTCTGTGGCTTCGTTTCGCATGGACCGCACCCCAGCCACTCCCGATGAAGACCTGGATGAGGTGAGACCTGTTCACGTCACAGGAAATAGACACAGACCCTGGGTGGGGAGGGAACTTTATTTACGATAAGTGATCAATAACCTTTGCATAAGCACCCGTAGCAAATCAGCATCCATGCAATATTWAGTAGTTTAGCAGACGCTCTTATCCAGCGCAACTTACAGGAGCAATTAGGTTTAAGTGCCTTGCTCAAAGGCACATTGACAGATTTTTCACCTAGTCGACTCGGGGATTCAAAACAGCGACCTTTCGGTTAGTGGCCCAARGGTCTTAACCACTAGGCTACCTGCCACGTCATGCACTTTCCCTTCTGTCTTTCTGAACCAATGTGTTTCTACTCTCTCTATCTATCATTTCTCATCCTGGCTTTCCCCTCACGCTCCCCTGTTCCCAATGTCRTCTCTCTAACCCCGGGGTCCGTCCATCAACACAGGGACTGGCTAACGAGGAGTCGGAGCTGCGCTTCAGGCAGCTGACCAGAGAATACCAGGCCTTACAGAGGGCATACGCCCTGCTACAGGAACATCAAGGGGGCCTTCTAGACGCTGAGATGGAAGCTAAGGTACAGTCGACCTGCCATTCGTTTTCAGTTACATGTCACCCGCATAAGATTGTATTTTTGCATTATCTGGGGCAATAGGGATGCAGTCGTGCCAGATGTGTTTCTGTATTCAGTKAAATTGTGTATAAGACTGCATACAGACTATATACTCCACTACAACTATCACTGCCCATGTGTTCTATAACAGCAGCATCCGTC
Organism: Salvelinus sp. IW2-2015; assembly: GCF_002910315.2. NCBI lineage: Eukaryota > Metazoa > Chordata > Actinopteri > Salmoniformes > Salmonidae > Salvelinus > Salvelinus sp. IW2-2015. The sequence goes on along the minus strand of NC_036860.1, from coordinate 24,561,446 downwards.
ACATACGGCTGTATCAAGTGGTTGATGTTAATGGGGATATGTTGTGGGTCACAGGCTCAGGAGCAGCTCCATGCAGACGTTCTCAGGTACAAGGCCAAGATAGAAGACCTGGAGAAGGAGCTCGCCCACAAAGGACAGGTAAAGGACATTATCCCACAGACCAACACTAAGACATGGGCTGCATTCCAAATGGCACCCTTATTTCATATTATATACGGTACAATCAATCAATCAAATGTATTTATAAAGCCCATTTTACATCAGCAGATGTCACAAAGTGCTATACAGAAACCCAGCCTAAAACCCCAAACAGCAAGRCATGCAGATGTAGAAGCACGGMGGCTAGGAAAAACRCCCTAGAAAGGCAGGAACCTAGGAATWAACCTAGAGAGGAACCAGGCTCTGAGGGGTGGCCAGTCCTCTTCTGGCTGTGCCGGGTGGAGATTATAAGAGTACATGGCCATTTAAGGCCAGATTGTTCTTCAAGATGTTCAAACGCTCATAGATGACCAGCAGGGTCAAATAATAATCAGTGGTTGTAGAGGGTGCAACAGGTCAGTACCTCAGGAGTAAATGTCAGTTGGCTTTTCATAGCCGAGCATTCAGAGGTCGAGACAGAAGGTGCAGTAGAGAGAGAGAGTCGAAAACAGCAGGTCCGGGACAAGGTAGCACGTCCGGTGAACAGGTCAGGGTTCCCTAGCCACAGGCAGAACAGTTCAAACTGGAGCAGTAGCACGACCAGGTGGACTGGGGACAGCCAGTAGTCATCAGGCCAGGTAGTCCTGAGGCATGATCCTAGGGCTCAGGTCCTCTGGGAGGGGAGGGAGAGAGGGAGAGAGAGAGAATTAGAGAATTAGAGGGAGCATACTTAAACTCACACAGGACACCAGATAAGACAGGAGAATTACACCAAATATAACAGACTGACCCTAGCCCCCGGCACATAGACTATTGCAGCATAGATACTGGAGACTGAGATACGGGTGGGTCGGGGGACACTGTGGCCCCATCCAACGATACCCCCGGACAGGGCCAACCAGGCAGGATATAACCCCACCCACTTTGCCAAAGCACAGCCTGCACACCACTAGAGGGATAACAACCAATTGAAAATGGTAGGAATTGAAAATGGTAACAGGGCGAAGATATGGTACTTGTGGGTATGCGGACAGAGCATAGGCTCTTACCACCCTGAGACAAAGCTGAGTATAGCCCACAAAGTTCTCCTCCACCGCACGGAAGACAGGAAGTTCACGTCTGTGACTCAACCCACTCAAGTGACGCACCCCTCCTGTACTTCTTTTGACCAGGGTCCATAGGGCTATGTCTGGTCAAAAGTAGTACACTATGGGGTGCCATTTGGGACACATCCTATGACATAGAGGAAGGCGATACACAATGTCCCAGTCTCTGAATTACTGCACATGGATGGCTTGTACTGTACTGTATGTGACCATAGTTATTATGCAATTATTTACATACTAGGAGTARCAAATGTAACGGGGCTGTGAAAATGTAATTACAACTCCAGAGTTGGACTGTCAATAGTGATTAGTCTTGGGGACTGAGAGGAAAAGTCAATGAATGGTTTTGATTCTGTTGCCTCAAAACAGTGAAGAACAATTTTGAGTTTGGGTTGTGATCGACGCTAGGATTTCATACAGTGTGGGTCAGTTAACAAACGTAAATGCTATCCATGATGGGATAGCTATGATATCTATCTGCGGGATATGTTCGATTTTGTATAACACTTCAGTATGCTGTAACCATAGAAATAGAATGAGTAGACTGGGCATAGAACCTCTGACCATGGCAAACTCATTGGTACACTCATTCTAATTCTATGGCTGCAAGTATAGATGTACTCTCTTAATTTGACCAGTTTCTRACAGCAGCAACAGGACATTTGAATTATTCTGTGTGTTATAATTATATGGCATTTTMTTGGTTGTTGATACGATTTTCCTGAGGGCGAATCAAGTCAGAAATGTTAAAGTGGGAATTACAAGACTTTTTAAAACTCGAAAACACTACAGGTTTACATTTCCTGCGGCGCAGAAAAAAATGATATTTTCGACAACAGAATGATCAAGTTAAGTACATCTGCAAGAGAAGGCCATTTTTCCCTCATTGAAACCTGGTTCTCCTCTCGCAGGACTCCAAGTGGGTAGAGGAGAAACAGCTGTTCTTCAGGAGGAATCAGGAGCTGCTGGATAAGGTCTGTCCTGCTGTGACATCATTGATATGATAGRAATATTGCATTACACTATGCATCATTATTTACTTTTGTATTTTAAAGTCAACTCGCTTTGTCCTCCACCAATGTCCSCTAGCAAGAAGGGTGATACACGGTAGTCATTTTGGATCTGAACATTCACCATGCACCACTTGATATTGTGTAGGGTATGGAAGTCCATGCTACTGGCAGGCTCTGACCTTCATGCTATCCCTCTGGTCTTCTGCAGGTGGAGAAGTTGGATGGAAAATGTAGTCGACAGCAACAGGAGCTGCAAGACTCCAAGGACCAGAATGAGCTCCTGGAATTCAGAATACTGGAACTAGAGGTGAGGACGTCGGACGTTCAGGCTGCTGCACAGACACTATGGAAGCTCTAGTCTTTAGTTTTAGTTTTTAAGCTCTAGTTTTTTTTATTGCTAATTTACCTAACGTGGACAATTTGTGTTACTACCTTACACAAGCTTGCATTTTCAAAACATAACATTTAGTGGAATTATACATCCTTTTTACCTCAGATTAGTGATGTTAATATAACAGTTTATAGTCATCAAGATGATGCTACATTGATGCTACAATATCTTTGGTTTGGTACWGTTGGTTTTATCAAACACGCCTGTCTGTCGCATGACTTAGAAAACTCAAATGGCATAAATAATTCGGAGCAATCTCTGTATAAAAATCACTGACCACAAACAAATKCACGGATTTGACAGTAAAGCTGTCACTCAAACGAAAGCCAACCTCTGTCACTATGTAGAACTACCTGTGAGGTGATGATTTGTTGAAATGATCCAATGAAAAAAGTGGCCAATCATTTTCGTATTGGCCATCTACCGTAAACAGATTAGTTGATACATGGCTGCCATAGGTTCTCATCGATCGACAAGTAAATGTAATTTACACAAGTTCYTTGTGGTTTGTCTTTTAGAAGAGCACAAAAGGTACATGTCATTATTGTCCAAGTTCCATTGATTTCAATACAATATCTATGCGATTAATTTGCGTGCACTATTGATTCATGGTTCATGTGCAGTTTATAAGGTACTAATTTAGAAAAAAAACAAGGACTCTGAACACAAGTGTGACACGTACAGTGGGGAGAACGTGTATTTGATACACTGCCGATTTTGCAGGTTTTCCTACTTAAAAGCATGTAGAGGTCTGTCATTTTTATCATAGGTACACTTCAACTGTGAGAGACGGAATCTAAAACAAAAATCCAGAAAATCACATTGTATGATTTTTAAGTAATTCATTTGCATTTTTTTGTGTGTACACAAATATTTAGATACATTCCAAACATTATATCAGTAATGCTGAGCGATTAACCAAAATGTTGGTTATTTTCGTGTTTTAAACAACTAAATGACAACTAATTTTGTTCGGGTTATTTTTGTGAGCGCAACGCTCAGTTTCTCTAAAATCAGATCAAGTCCGAACTGTGCGATGTAGTAGGGAGTTGTAGTTTTCAACAGGCCAATATTCTACATGGTTTAGCACAGAAAACGTGGTAATTAATTACATTGACCATAATCAACCYTAATCAAGGACTCCTTGTCCTGTCTGAGACGGAGAGAACAGACAGAAGAACGTGCGATTAAGAGGGATGGAGAGCAGTTGCTTTGTGAGGTATCTTTATCTGAAAATACATGATCTACGATTGATAGTTGGTATTCAGCAGTCAATCAAGTATGCCTTATTTAATTTGAAGAACTACTAAAATAGTTCTAATAGTAATTTTGTCAGACAGCATAGGCAGCAGCTCTTTGGAGATGAGATGATGGAATTAAATATTCAAGTTGTCAAATAGGCCTAAAACAAATGTAATATATGCAATTTGAATAAATGGTAAATAAGTGATAATCAGTAATGGGCAGTCACTACCATCATGGGACTTTTAGTAATTGTTTCATTCTACGTTGTTACAGCATTCAACCCAAATAATGCATAGTGCATTTAATGTCCCCCCCAAAWTGATCAAAATCGAAAMCCGTGATTGTTTTTAAAATAATCGAACTGAAACCGAACCGGCCTCAAAAAGTACTAATCGCTCAGCACTAATATCCGTCTTGTCTCTGGGACCTGTATTCCTCCCCTTCCCCCAATGGCCAGGCTCAGACAGGCTCYGAACAGGGCTTTGTGCATTCTGTGCTGCAGTGCAGATACTGCAATAAGCCCCCAAAAGAACAGTGCTTCCATCTACTGGATAGAGAACAAAACAGCAGGAAATYTCCCTCCACTGACTCCCTCCGCTGTCTTCTTTGTCCAACCATTCAATCAATTTAACCAATGCTGTTAAATGATTCAYTAAATGACTTGTTCCTCCTGTAGGAGCGTGAGCGGAAATCCCCTCCGTTTAATCATCTCCGCATGCATCCGTTCTCCGAGGGTGTCAGCGCCCTGCAGATCTACTGCATGAAGGAAGGAGTGAAGGTATAACCCGTCTCAYCAATGTCTCATTAGTATTACAAGACATTATATTTTGTCTTTCTGCAAAGCAATCTTAGGTGAAATAGGATGCTGATGGTTTATTTTGATCCTTCCCCAGGATGTCTGTATACCTGACCTGATCAAGCTGCTAGACATTCTGGGTGATAACGGGGTAAGCTTGCTTGGAAGGGCTCTATAACATGTTATTACTGATGTTTTTGCAAATAAAAATGCACTCCTCCTTTGCGTGAAGACTTGAAAATCAGGCTTGTTTAACCTTTTATTTTATTTATTTTTTAGAACTTGCGAAATGAGGAGCAAGTGGCCATTATTCAAGCGAGCACTGTCCTCTCTCTTGCTGAAAAGGTATGCAAATACAATTCAAATATTGATGCTTAGTTCAGAGTAACTTGTAAGCAATTAGAATAGCCATTTAAATGGCATTGTTTCTTATCTGCGTTTTGTTGTCTTTGTCTCCCCCTAGTGGATACAACAGATCGAGGGCACAGAGGCAGCGCTGCATCAGAAGATGATGGATCTGGAGCTAGAGATGGTGAGTCCCTTCTCCGTTCACATCCCTCACTCACAGTCACTTCACACGGACTCGGCTTGACTTGAGAAGTGTTTACTCGGTTCCTTGAAATGAAAGTGCCAGATTTCTGTGCACAATACGATGGAAGAGATGCTCAAAGAACTGTAATTTCTGAGTTGTACATAAGTACAAAAAATACTTCCGAATTCGAAGGCGTGTAGACAACATTACCTATCACTAACCGTTGCGTGATGTTATTGACTGGTGAGGTTGGTACGGAGTTCTTCAGCCACAGTATTGCGATCAGAGCACTGACCAGAGAGAACTGTCCTCCACAGGAGATGTTCTGCAAGCAGAAAGGCTATTTGGAGGAGGAGCTGGATTACAGGAAGTCAGCCCTGGATCAGGCCTACGTGGTGAGTGCCCTCCAGCTGCATTCCTACTCATTCAGCCACCTACCTTTAAATACAGGCTTACTTTTTTATTGGCCTCAAATGTATTACATTTAATATGCGGTTTGAACATACTGTGAGTGTAACATAAATGTGTGTTTGTGTGTGTGTGTGCGTGCGTGCGTTGTGCGTGCGTTCGCGCATGCAATCCATACACCTCTCCCCTAGCCAGTACCGACTTACTATAAATGATGAATATCTACACGTATCATTATCGTCACTGTAGCTAACTCCCGCCCTTGACCTCGCCCCGCAGCAAATCCAGGAGCTGGAGGCTACTCTGTACAACGCACTGCAGCAGGATAAGGTGATCGGATACGGCGAGCCTCTCAGTGACATGCAGAAGGATGAGCTTCGTACGTCCGTGGAGAAGTTACGCAGGCAGATGCTGAGGAAGAGCAGAGAGTTCGACTGTCAGGTCTTGGCTGAGAGGATGGAGCTGCTCCACCAGGCCCATCAGGTACAATATACAATCATATGTGAGCCACCACCTGGGTCCGTTCCTATGTGGCAACATTTGAAATGATGTGTTCCTACGCTGGATAAAACTAGAGACTCCGAGCTAGAAAAATTAAATGTAACGTACACTGCGGTTGAGGAGCAATGAGAAAGTAATTCTGCTTTGAAAGTTGATAAACTTGGTAACCCCATTTTTGAGAAAATGGCGCGTGAATGTTTTGTTGTACCTACTGGAGAGCTACACTACCGTTCAAAAGTTTGGGGTCGCTTTGAAATGTCCTTGTTTTTTAAAGAAAAGCACTTTTTTTTGTCCATTAAAATAACATCAAATTGATCAGAAATACAGTGTAGACATTGTTAATGTTGTAAATGACTATTGTAGCTGGAAAATGATGATTTCTAATGGAATAGAGGCCCAATATCAGCAACCATCACTCCTGTGATTCCAATGGCACGTTGTGTTAGCTAATCCAAGTTTATCATTTTAAAGGCTAATTGATCAATAGAAAACCCTTTTGGAATTATGTTAGCACAACTGAAAACTGTTGTACTGATTAAAGAAGCAGTAAAACTGGCCTTCTTTAGACTAGTTGAGTATTTGGAGCATCAGCATTTGTGGGTTCGATTACAGGCTCAAAATGGCCAGAAACAAAGAACTTTCTTCTGAAACTCGTCAGTCTATTCTTGTTCTGAGAAATGAAGGCTATTCCATGCGAGAAATTGCCAAGAAACTGAAGATCTCATACAATGCTGTGTACTACTCCCTTCACAGAACAGCGCAAACTGGCTCTAACCAGAATAGAAAGAGGAGTGGGAGGCCCCGGTGCACAACTGAGCAAGAGGACAAGTACATTAGAGTGTGTAGTTTGAGAAACAGATGTCTCACAAGTCCTCAACTGGCAGCTTCATTAAATAGTACCCGCAAAAKCCCAGTCTCAACGTCAGCAGTGAAGAGGCGACTCAGGGATGCTGGCCTCTGTCCATATCTGTGTTCTTTTGCCCATCTTAGTCTTTTATTTTTATTGGCCAGTCTGAGATATGGCTTTTTCTTTGCAACTCTGAATACTGTGTCTCAGAAGCTTCTGTCCATGAGTGATGCAACTCGGGGGAAAAAAGCATTAAAGACAGAGTTAATGAGTCCACCCATGATGGGCTATTAGAAGGATAATAGACTCTTGCCAAGTTGATTTCTATTTTTAGGGACTTGAAATGTATTAGTGGATGTTTGCCTACTAATGATAATGACATGAAGAAGGAGATCAAGAAGGAGGGTAGGGGGAGCAAGCTCCGCGGTCTTATTACAGTATGTGTGATTAATCGGTTTTCTGACCATTTCGAACAGTGTGAACACAACAAATACAATAATAGTTTATAATTTACAAACAAATTATAATCAATCCCATATAGTCTGTTCTAACGAAAAAGGTTTTAAAGTCTTTAGTACAGCCAAGATTAAAAACAGCTGAATTCATTCCTGATTTCAACTGCTTTAGCTGATGTTGCGGTTTATTTATTGTTTAATTACTCAAGGCTCTCTTCTTTGTGCTGAAGTGCTTTTAAGAATTTGATGGTATAGCAATAGCCTATGAAACTTCACATTAACTTGACTCGTCTCTCTTCATTTTTACCCACAAACAAAATCACTAGTAGTCCCATGTAGCTTGGTAGAGTGAGGTGCTTGCAACTCCCACAGGGGAAAAATATGGAAAAGTACAGAAATGTGTGCGCTCAAGTAAGTTGCTATCATATTGTGTTTTATTATTCGCAGTGTAATTTAGCAGCTTTGACATGCATCGTCCAAATTACGGCTGAAGGGCGATCTAATGCCGACGTCCCGGCGACATCTTGCCAATGTGCTAACGCTCTCCATACTACATCGGCCCGATTGTATGTATTTTGTATACATCGGGRAGAAGTCGGCGAGATGTATGTGRGCTGTCTGGGGTGATGACATGCACAAATGCATGAATGATCGATTGATATATTGAAGTAGGCCTTTAGGCCAATATATATGTAAGTCATGTTAAGACAGACTCTTAGTCCTACAGCTCCAAGTCATTTCAAGAAAAACTTTTAACCCACATGTCCCTGAATTTACCGAAACATGTGTATTTTACACTCTAGCAGTAGGCCTACATTAAGATACATATCATAAAAGACAAAAACTTACTGAGCATTTCATCCTCAAAGCGCCATGAAGGTCTGCTGGCCATCCTCAAAGCGCCATGAAGGTCTGCAGGCCATGAAGGTCTGCTATACATATTAGCAGTGAAATAAAAAAACGAGTAGCCTACCAATAGCCGCCAGTCTAATAAATCAATGTAATATACACAATCACAAAGAAATCCATTAATATTTTGTTTAGGAAGGTCATAAAAAAAACGTGACACTAAGACAATTTGTTTCAAGTGAACAGAATGGCATGTTTTAAGATGTATTTCTCTATGCTATAGTAGCCGAGGCTATGGTTGCTTCATGTCCACGAAATTAATTAACTTGTCATGCTCTTTCAGATAGGGTGTAGCAATCGAAACGTCTGGCCTAGCATGTACCTCTGTAGGGAAATTTATTTGGGAAAGTAAGCAAGCGCCAACAAGCTTCATAAAGACTCCCTCAAAGATGTCCTTTGGTGGTTTCAACGAGCATTAACAGCAACGATGGCTGACAGTAAAATACTATGACGTTGTGCACTGTAACAGGCTGTACCATAGCGCAGCATCCTGCAAGCTGTGCTGCAGTATGATGCAACTTCTTAAAAGAGGAACCACTGTACACGCCATTTGATGACTTAACATGAGGGATGACTCAACAGGTGCGGCCAGTCAATTGGACTTGTCGCTAAAGTGGTTCAGTGAACTTGGTCATTCCTCCAATTCAGTGCCTTTTGAGATGTGTAACTTGGTACAAAATAAACTTTTAATTTCACCTAATTTTGACATTCTMTCATAAAGAGCACAGCTCAATAAAAAACACGTTTTTCCATCTCAAGAGGTGAAATAAAAAAATGACTATAGTAAGTGCCTTTTGAGTGCCAAATAAAGTAACAGGGTTGACCGTAACAGGGTTTTAAGATTTCATCTTAAATCAGCCGTACATCCCCTTGTGACAGGGGAAATTGAAGCTTGTTGTGTGCAACAGGGGAGGGAGAATTGAATGCAAGCTTCACAATTTTTTTTAAATTGTTACAACATTTCTAGCCTGTTTATCTACGGGTAACAGGGTTGACGTTTTATGCTTGATCCACTCCGTTTTCCWCCAGAAAACACCAGAAAATGCCCATACGCTATGATTTGATTAGTAGATGTTCAATGTTTATTTTATTTAAAAAATAAAAGTTTCACCATATTAAAACGAGTGTTCAGTTCACATAACAGGGTTGACCTTAAAAGGAGGGATAGGGTTTTATTTTTCTTAAAATGAATCAGTAATCACATTAAATTAATATTAATCTTCAGAAATGACTTTGAGAAACTTTGGCGAAATGTTGGGTTTAAGTTGGTTTAAATCTTCKAAAAAGTCACAGAGGCTGCATGGAGGGACATGTCAAAATGCAGAATTTTGGCACTTTATTTTTATAGAAAATCTGATTTCTCATGTTCTCCCTGTGGTCTATATTAAAGGACACTTCATTGAATATAACTGACTTTTACAATTCGATACTGGTGCACAATTTCTACTTAAAATATCAAAGGGATGCAAAAGGCACTTATTTCGTGGAACGACCCAAATATATGTTTGCTCGATGAGTAGCCTTGTCTGACACTTTATACCTGAAAGTTTGTGTTAGTCCCCAGAGCTCATGTCCAGCTCAGTGGACTTTGCGCCAGACATAGCGTTTTCCTTGATGGCCAAAAAGCTCAATTTTTGTCTCATCTGACCAGAGTACCTTCTTCCATATGTTTGGGGAGTCTGCCTTTTGGCTAACACCAAACGTGTTTGCTTATTTTTTTATTTAAGCCACTCTTCCGTAAAGCCCAGCTCTGTGGAGTGTATGGCTTAAAGTGGTCCTATGGAAAGATACGGCAATCTCCGCTGTGGAGCTTTGCAGCTCATTCAGGGTTATCTTTGGTCTCTTTGTTGCCGCTCAGATGAATGCCCTCCTTGCTTGGTCCGTGAGTTTTGGTGGGCGGCCCTCTCTTGACAGATTTGTTGTGGTGCCATATTCTTTCCATTTTTTAAAATGGATTTAATGGTGCTCCGTGGGATGTTCAAAGTTTTGAATATTTRTTTTATAACCCAACCCTGAACTGTACTTCTCCACAACTGTGTCCCTGACCTGTTTGGAGAGCTCCTTGGTCTTCATGGTGCCACTTGCTTGGTGGTGCCCCTTGCTTAGTGGTGTTGCAGACTTTTGGGCCTTTTAGAACACGTGTATATATACTGAGATCACGTGACAGATCATGTGACACTTAGATTGCACACAGGTGGACTTTATTTAACTAATTATGTGACTTATGAAGGTAATTGGTTGCACCAGATCTTATTTAGGGGCTTCACAGCAAAGGGGTGAATACATATGCACGCACCACTTTTCCGTTTTTAATTTTTTTGAAAATTTTTAAACAAGTTATTTTTTTCATTTCACTTCACCAATTTGGACTATTTTGTGTATGCCCATTACATGAAATCCAAATAAAAATCCATTCAAATTGCAGGTTGTAATGCAACAAAATAGGAAAAAACGCCAAGGGCGATGAATACTTTTGCAAGGCACTGTACCTGTATAAGTCAACATATGACATAAACTCCCTTTGATAATTTAACTTTAGGGATTCACACCTGCACCCACCTTGCTGAAAGAAAGGTCGTTAAAATATGTCCATAAAGAACAGATGGATGACAGGACTTTCACAGATCCCGAAAGTCTGTTCAAAACATAGAGTGCCACACTCACACCTGACATTGACTTGATATTGATACTCTAAGCAGTTGAAACATTTAATAGAACACATCATATGTTTACTTGAATGAACACAAGGTTGTTCAACTCTAAATTGTAGTTTTTAACATGGAACATAGCAGGCTGGGAGATGACGCTGCCGTTGCAGTTCCTCAATGCTACAGAAGAGGGCGATGCTCCATTTATTTACAGTTTACACTGACTGAGTCACTCCAGGGGTAGCAGCATTGTGCCAGCCTCTCACACGCACCCAGCTGGTGAATCACTTACCAGGCCACTCCAAGGGCAAAGCTGTCAGCATCACCAGTCCCATGGTTTCCCAGAAAACATTTATTGTTTCAATAAACCATGCCACAGTCGGATGCTCCAATGGAATGCGAAATGTACCTAAATAATCTTTACTGATACACCAAAACTGTAATACTGAAAATACATCTGTACATGACTGTTTTCCTAACGTTTTCTCTAATGTTTATTTATATTTCCAGTGTTGATTCAAAAACCTATGAAAAATATAAATGTATGGAGCATATTTGTGTTGGCTTGGCACACAGTTGAGCTGTAGCATGCAATGTTACCGTTGAATTAATTTTGTATATTCGCTAAGGGAACAACAATATTTGCTTTACAATCTTTTCAGAGAATCCGGGACTTGGAGGATAAGACAGACATCCAGAGGAGACAAATCAAGGATCTGGAGGAGAAGGTAAAATGGCCGGCAGAGTTATTTACCGTCAGACAGGTTTTGCTCTCTCCTCTCCCCTGTCGGCTATAAACTGACCACATCCCAAATGCCATCCGATTTCCTATCTAATGCACTACTTTTGACCAGAGCCCAATGGGCCCTTACCAGAAGTAGAGCACTATACAGAAAATAGAGTACAATTTGGGACTCACACCCTGTGATGCTTCTGTAACCTGAAGGGGTCTGTTAAAATATGTCATATAATGRGTGGTTATCTCGAAGGTTTTCACCCTGACTGACACTCAGACTACCCTTTCCTCATAGCCACGCACCAGGCAGACCCCTCTGAACCCCACATCACTGACTAGTTAATGAGCCACACATAATGAGGCGTGGCCTGTAGTTCTCCTTCCCTTGTTGCACAATACAGAGGGAAATGAGGGGTTCAGTTATGCCAGGACTTTGGTCATTTCGGAGTTAAAGTTATATACGAACCAAGTTGTACATGACTCAGAGACGCGGCTTGTGTTTTATGCTCTGGTCTACAGACATTCTCAGGTCAACCAAGCTCTACTATAGCTCTGCTATAGCTAGGCTCTGTTATTCACCATAGAGGCTAGGGCTAGCCATAATCAGGACTAGTTCCCCCTACTTAGTAGCACAGTGTCTTTGTAACTTCCTAAAGCTTCCTTTGTTCCTGCCTGTGGCTAACACGTCTTCTGTTTTCCCGACTCACTCTCTCTCTCTCTCTCTCTCTCTCTCTCTCTCTCTGCAGTTTTTGTTTCTGTTCTTATTCTTTTCTCTTGCCTTTATCATTTGGCCTTGATGTTTTTGACATCTCCTGCAGCAGAGGTAAGTCTGTCCTGGTCGACAAACACAGAGAATCTTCCCTTCCTCCTCTCGGCACTCTGTCTGTTTCCCCTGTTGTTCTCCATCTCCCTCGCGACCATCGGGACCTGTGATAGTCATAGGAGTGAAATCATATAGCTTGTGTAGCCAACATGTCTTTTCACAGTTGTGATTCATAGTTTCACTGTTTAGGGAATCATGCWATATGTAGCTAATCATTTTCCTATTGACACTGGGAGTCATTATTCCCTGGAGCCAACCCATTCTTCCTTAAAAGTTCTGAATAACAGCATTGATTTAGTGCTTACCTTTGTCAGACTGTGACTTTGTGTTCTTGGCATGCAAGCTTAGTTTGGTCTACCAGCTCCTTTGCGGCTTCTATGTTATCTCTATGGATAATGCTACCACCATTGTTACATTGATCTCATACGGTCTCTCTATGTCTCTCTCTCTCTCTCTCTCTCTCTCTCTCTCTCTCTCTCTCTCRRRRTKTKTKTKTCTKTCTCTCTCTCTCTGTTTGCAGCCTGGAGATTGTGTTTGTGACTGCAGTGGTTTTAATTTTTGGGGGAAGCGAGTCATCTTTTTGGCTCATGTTGTAATAGTGAGTGGTAATGGACATGGCTGGGAATTCACACCTCTTTGATTTGGGACCTCACTCTGGGGATACACACAATGTATGCTGCACTGCACTGTCCTGGTCCTTGGAACATGGAACTTCCCTAAACTCGGTGGGGTAACTGGAATAGAAACCTCAGTCGGAAAACACACATACACATTCGCAAACACTCATATACGCTGGACACGCTAACATCAAACATACTGGAAACACACACACACACACAAATATAACACACGCACACATACACAGGCAGACAGAGACACGCACACATCACACGTGCGTGCCCACACACACATACGGTACATACACACACCAAACCCACTCACAGACATCAAGGAAACCAAAGTCTGGGAGATCTTATCTCTGCCATGCAGGGGAACGCTACACCACCTACCACCATCCAACTACACCAAGACTACACCCAGACTCCACCCAGACTTCAGACTGCCGACACCCAGACTACACCCAGACTTCAGACTGCCTACACCCAAACTACACCCACACTTCAGACTGCCTACACCCAGACTACACCCAAACTACTCCCAGACTTCAGACTGCCTACACCCAGACTTCAAACTGACTACACCCCGACTATACCCAGACTTCAGACTGACTACAACCTGACTAGACCCAGACAAGAGAGGAAAGGAAAGGCTTCATCAATAGGCCTCACCAGACCACAGAGTCCTTACTCTCTCCCTCCCCTCTCCCTCTTATAAACCCGAACAGACACTAGTATGTGTGAACGCACCCCTTCACAGGAGCGACGAGACCTGACTCAGGGCCCTGTGAGCAGGGTGACTGACCGATCTGATGGTGACTGACTGACTGTTCTCTGACCAGGAGACGCGGGACACGGGACACTCAGGACAATGTATCTCCCCTGGTCGGAAGCAGATCAGGGGACGGCAGAGCGAGAGAGAAGGATGGGAGAGAGAGGATCCACTATGTGCTCACACACTGACCGGGCTTCTGTTTTGAGACCTTCACTTTCTTTGTTTTAAACCAGTGGACAGAATGGACGTCTCGATTTCTACTTCTTTTCCTTTCGGGAACAAAACCAACAGTCCCAGTTGATCCCCATGTACCAAGATTTCCACAGAGAGAAAAAAAGACCCTCTCTATATACATGTGTTGATATGTACATTGTGTCTTGATGATTTCCTGTAGTTTCTTTCTTTCCTTCCTTCTGTGAATGTGAACGCTGTCCCCTCCACAGTAGAGCTGCTCGGCAGTCTCTAAGTACCACAACGTATGGATTGCTCTGTTTGTTGTGGCGACAGCTGCAAACGAACTCTATTTCCTCGATTGTACTGAACTTAAAAAMAATTGCTATAATAATATTTCCCTCCCCCCTTTTCCCTGTCACATTCCCTCTATTTTGTACTCTTTCAAGATAATCAACTGTAGCCTACCAGCAGGAGTTTCATGGTTTATACTGAATGACGTTTAACACTCCCTTTAAAAGAACAGCAAGCTGTAAATACTACATCCTGGTTACCTACCTACATCCTAAACAGCTCTGTCTGATTATGGTCATTGTCATCTCAGCAAAGTGGCCATGAATACTGTACAGTACCTCTTGCAGCAATGACATGTCATTTGCTTTACTCTTTCTCTAACACCTTTTTCAGCACCATGGACACCACAGGGGTTGGTTCTAACCTTCCTGCCCCCCCCTTCTCCAAACTGAAATAGGAGAAAGTTGATGCAATGTATACCTGCCTGGTTCTGCTTCTCTCCTTTCACCCTGACTATGTCCTGGTCCTGCAATATTAACTACCTTCCCCGTCCAACCCCCTCAGCCACATCCACCCGAGCTAGCTTCCCCTCCCGACCCTATTCAGAGGCCTAGGAACCTAAGGCATCCCATTACATACCTGTACATACATGAATGTGGCCCACTTCTGTTACGTTACAATGTAGGGGAATGATTGACACTATTTTGGAGCAAACTCCGCTAACTAGCGATTGCCTTAAATGCGCTATCCCCATCAATTTGTAKTTTCTTTTTAACGATTATGATTTTGGTCCGTTAATATGATTACGTAACGTTGTACATTTCTGTTCACCGAGGTTTTTTTTTGTAAATCTTTACCCTCCTGTTTTCCAATGAGAATTTAACGCCCTCCTCTTCTTTCAAGTATATTTWAAAAAACAAAAAAGGGATAATGATGAAAATAAAAGTGAATGGACTTCAGTTTTAAGTGTCTGTGTTTTGGTGACATCTTGTTTCCAAATGTCATTTTTGGTGGCGATTGACTTTTCAGTGACCTGTTTTTACAGTGTGTTTCAGTTGCTCCAGCTCAACAAATAGGACTAATGGAATCCAATGGCACTGACTGAGGTGGGGAAGGAAAATGGGGTCTGGTTGTTAAGGCATATTACTGTGTGTGATGTGCTCTGCATATGGTACACTTGGCCATCAATTGGCAACAGTATCCAAAACATTTCCCTCATACAGTAGCCATTACCTACCAGTAAGTTAGGGACACAATTGTTTATTTTTATTTGCAATACATTATCAACCTCACGTACTGTACATGTTTTGATTGAAMGATGTTCTTTGTGTATTTTGACCCTTTTCCTTTTTTAGTAAGTTAACAATTGACATCTGTTTGTGTTATGAAACCCAGTTGACTTGGTTACTGAGGACTTTATGGGAACATTATGGGAATAACAAGTGCRTTTTGGCATTTCACTCAAGCAGAGGTAAAGGTCCCTGTTCTCCCACTAATAGAAAAAGAAGATGTTTCAGCTCCTTGGCACTGAGTTTATACCGTGGCCATCTCAACACAGAACAAAGTCAATCCAGGCTAAGAGTCAGTCTTTTCACTTATCCACTCTGTCCCAAGCTCTGCCAGAATAGAATGGACCCATTGAGAGCTCGGGACTACACCTCTGCCAGAGGCTATCTGCCATGAGTAGACTTTCATCTCTCTCTCTCCATCCACCTTTCAGCATGTACTCTCAATCAAAGAAAGGTCATTCACAGAGACAGAGCTGGTATAGTTAAACACATTTTTTTCAAAAACAATATTTCCGTTCACAAATATACTGTGTCTTCCTGGGACAAAATTAGTGACAGAAGGGGAAAAAAATAGCATGGCTTAATTCTGCAGGGCTGTTATCAACTCGAAACGAAATCCCAGGTAACATTTTGCTGTGTGTAAACAGACATATTTGTCAGCTGCACCTCATGCTGGGAATGAACAAGGATGTGCGTTATAGAAAGGTCATCTCCAGACCAAACTTAACTCCTGGTTTGCTACCAGAACAGTGTCTGGGAGTCTCTTATGTCATTACTATTATTCTAACTCAATTTCTGTCCCAGCAGTTCTGCAGGCTCTGCCATTACAAGCGGATGCAGCTGGCCTCATCTCTCTGCAGCATCACTATGAATGAATGSCCTCAGTATTTATTGTTCTCCGCCCAGGCCATGATGGTGTGTCAGCACATCCATCAGTCATCCCCACCCCAGGCAATCCTTCAGGTGAGGGAGGAGCTGAGAGTCAAATAGGACGGGAGAAATGGATGWATATGCACATTGATGCACTCCTCCTGTAAAGTTTGTGTCCTATTTTAATGATTTCTTGGACAAAAATAATCAAACACCCATTTTATCTTGCAGTGGGTTATTCCATAATTTGGTGACTTTTGAGATGTGCAGCTTGGTTAAAAAACATTCTGTCACTGTCACGCCCTGACCGCAGAGAGCCTTTTTATTTCTCGATTTTGTTAGGTCAGGGTGTGATTTYGGTGGGCATTCTATGTTCTATATTTCTTTGTTTTTGGCCGAGTGTGGTTCCCAATCAGAGGCAGCTGTCTATCGTTGTCTCTGATTGGGAATCATACTTAGGCAGCCTTTTTTCCTTTTCTCATTTGTGGGTTGTTGTCTTCGTTTAATGCATGTTAGCCTTACGGAGCTTCACGTTAGTTTTTGTTGGTTATTGTTTTGTTGGCGACATTTCAAAATGAAAGAAAAATGTACGCTCACCACGCTGCACCTTGGTCCAGTCATTTTCAAGACGTGACAGTCACGAAGAGCATTATGTTCCACTTCATATTTTTTTTTCTCATCTCAAGAGGTTAAATACAACAATTACTGTGGTAAGTGCGTATTAATTGCCAAATAATCTAACAGGTTTGACCATAACAGGGTRGACGATTTCATCTTAAATCCCCTTGTGACGGGAGAAATGGAAAAACATTGTTAAAGGACATGCAGCAGTTTTTATCTCAATATCAAATCATTTCTGTGTAACAATTAAGTACCTTACTGTGACAAAAATACACTACATMACCAGAAATATGTGGACACCTGCTCGTTGAACATCTCATTCCAAAATCATGGGCATTAATGTGGAGTTGGTCCCCCCTTTGCTGCTATAACAGCCTCCACTCTTCTGGGAATGCTTTCCACTAGATGTTGGAACATTGCTGCGGGGACTTGCTTCCATTTAGTCACAACAGCAGTAGTAAGGTCGGGCACGGATGTTGGGCGATTATGCTTGGCTTGCAGTCAGCGTTCCAATTCATCCCAAAGGTGTTCGATGGGGTTAATGTCAGGGCTCTACAGGCCATTCTTCCACACCGATCTTGAAAAAAACTACTTCTGTATGTACCTCACTTTGTGCACTGGGGYCATTGTCATGCTGAAATAAACTYTCGCCACAAAGCACAGAATCATCTAGAATGTCATTGTCATTGAACTAAGGGGCCTGGTCCAAACCATGAAAAACAGCCCCAGACCATTATTCCTCCTCCACCAAACTTTACAGTTGGCACTATGCATTGGGTAGGTAGCGTTCTCCTGGCACCCGCCGAACCCAGATTTGTCCATTAGACTGCCAGTTGGGGAATATTGATTCATCACTCCATCACACCAGGCAGGCRAAAACTCCACCCCACCAAAACAGCCTGTAATTTTATTTTCAAACAGCTCTTACACTAAAAGGGCATTTTCACAACTTCACAGTATTATTCTCATTAACCTCATAGTGTGGAAATATACACTGAGTGTACTAAACATTAGGAACACTTTCCTAATAATGAGTTGCATCCTCTTTTGCCCTCAGAACAGGCTTAATTCGTCGGGGAATGGACTCTACATGGTGTCGAAAGCGTTCCACATGGTTGCTGGCCCATGTTGACTCCAATGCTTCCCACAATTGTGTAAAGTCGGCTGGATGTCCTTTGGTTGCTGGACCGTTGTTGATACACACGGGAAACTGTTGAGCATGAAAAACCCAGCAGCGTTGCAGTTCTTTACTCAAACTGGTGCGCCTGGCAGCTACTACCATGCCCCYTTGAAAGGCACTTAAATCTTTTGTCTTGCCCATTCTCCCTCTGAATGGCACACATACACAATACATGTCTGAATTGTCTCAAGGCTTAAAAATCCTTCTTTAACCTGTCTCCTCCCCTTTATCTACATTGACTGAAGTGGATTTAACAAGTGACATCAATAAGGGATCATAGCTTTCACTTGGATTCACCTGGTCAGTCTGTCATGGAAAGAGCAGGTGTTCCTAATGTTTTATACACTCAGTGTATATAAAGCACAGGATAATCACGTTTTTGACTGCACTGGGCCTGTCTAGCCTGTTGATCTATGGGTAACAGGTTTGACATGCTATGCTRGACCACAAAACACCAGAAAATAACKCAAAAAGAGTAGAACCAGCWCATCTGCTTTTACATTATGATTTGAKTATTAGATGTTCAATGTTTCTTTTGAAAAYAAAATATAAAAATAAAAGTTTCACCATATTAAAAAGAGAGTTCAGTTCACATAACAGGGTTGATCTTAAATGAGGGAAAGGTTGTTGTTTTTTACCTTAAAATGAATCACTAATCACATGAAATTAAGAATAATCTTCGGAAATGACTTTGTAAGAGCAACAAAATAACTAGGGCTTTACAATGATGGTGAAAACTTGGAGAAATGTTGGGGATAAGTGGTTTAAAATCTTCCTGTAAGTCACAGACGGTGTTCGGAGGGACACTTTATTCATAGAAAAAAATTGATTTATTGAATTCTCCATGTGTTCTATGTTAAAGGGCACTTCATTGAATATAACAGGKTTTTACATTTCAATATTGGTACACAATTTCTACTTAAAATATTACAGGCACGCAAAAGGCACTCATTTTGTGGAAGACCCCAGTAATGACTATTTGTTACTTGTTTGTTTTCTAAGTGTAGAGGTTTCTCCATAAGACCTATTCARCCAATTATGCTTTAGTACCTTGAGGCCTTACGTGATCTGTGTGCACCACAAAATCTCCCAACTGGTGTCTCCAAGGGCTCGGTTCTGGGCTCGGTTCTAGGCTCTCTCCTTTTTTCTCTCTACACTAAGTTGCTCAGCTCTGTCATATCCTGACATGGTCTAAACTAACATTGCTATGCGGATGACACTCAACTACTCATTCTCCCTTTGTGACACCATTGTGGTGAAAATTCATCTCTGCATGCCTGGCAGACATCTCAGCTTGGATGTCGGCCCACCACCTCAAGCTCAACCTTGACAAGATGGAGCTGCTCTTCCTCCCAGGGAAGGCCTGCCCGCTCCAAGACCTCTCCATCGTGGTGGACAACTGCGCGGTGTTCTCCTCCCAGAGTGCAAAGAAAATTGGCGTGACCTTGGACAACACTCTGTAGTTCTCTGCAAAAATCAAAGCAGTGACTCTCTCCTGCAGGTATATGCTCTACAACAACCGTAGAGTATGACCTTTCCTTACACAGGAAGCGGCGCAGGTCTTAATCCAGGCACTTGTCATCTCCCGTCTGGACTACAGCCACTCTCTGTTGGCTGAGCTCCCGCTTGTACCATCGAACCCTGCAACTTATGCAGAACGCCGCAGGCCGCCTGGTGTTCAACCTTCCCATGTTCTCRCATGTCACCCTGCTGTCGATGCAGCTCTGCTTCTAGCTCCTAAGCATCTTTGCAGTATTTTGTTTTTTTGTTTGTTACTTCTTACATTATTAGCCCAGAAAGTTTTTTGTGTTATTACATACAGAARGGCGGTAACTCACCAGCATTACGACCAGGAATACGACTTTCCRGAATTGGATCCTTTGTTCGTAAACCCTATGGCAATTGAACTTATCCCAGAGGCTGCTCCAAAAGGTATTTGGAGTGGATTTCTAGTCTGACTCAGGAGGCATGCACACCATCCAGTATATTACTCCCTAATGTTCAGTCTCTGGAAAATAAAGTAGACGAGCTCAGGGCGAGGATCTCCTTCCAGAGAGACATCAGGYACTGTAACATACTCTGTTTCATGGAATAATGGCTCTCTCCGAATATACTGTCCCCGTCCATACAGCAAGCTGGTTTCTCAGTACATTTCGCAGACAGGAAWAAAGAACTCTCACAAAAAAGAAAGGTGGGGATGTATGTTTCATGATTAATTTCTCATGGTGTGATTGTGATAATGTACAGAAACTCAAGTCCTTTTGTTCACCCGACCTAGAATACCTCACAATCAAATGCCGATCGTATTACCTCCGCAAGATAATTATCTTCGGCTATAGTCACAGCCGTGAATATTCCCCCTCAAGCCCATACCACTACGGCCCTACACTGGACTTTGTGCAAACTGGAAACCACATATCCCGAGGCCAAATTTATTGTAGCTGGGGATTTTAACAAAGCAAATTTGAAGAAAACGCTACCGAAGTTCTATCAACACATTGACTGTAGTACTCACGCTTTTAAAATATTCGACCACTGCTACCCCCGCCCTCCCTTCGGCAAATCAGATCATGACTCCATTTTGCTCATCCCTTCCTATAGGCAGAAACTCAAACAGGAAGTACCTGTGCTAAGGTCTATTCAACYCTGTTCTGACCAATTGGAATCCATGCTTCAAGATTGTTTTGATCATGCGGACTGGGACATGTTCTGCGTAGCCTTTGAGAATAACATCAACATATACACTGACACGGTGACTGAGTTRATCAGGAAGTATATAGCCGATGTTGTTCCCACTGTGTCAATTAAAACCTACCCAAATCAGAAACCGTTGATAGATGGCAGCATTRGCGCAAAACTGAAAGCGCGAACCACGGCATTTAACCATGGGAAGGTGACTGGGAATTTGGTCGAAGACAACGAGTGTAGTTATTCCCTCCGTACGGAAATCAAACAGGCAAAATGTCAGTACAGAGACAAAATGGAGTTGCAATTCAAGGGCTCAGACACATAACCTATGTSGCAGGGTCTACAGACAATCACAGATTACAAAGGGAGAACCAGCCACATCACGGACACACGTCTTGCTCCCGGACAAGCTAAACACCTTCTTTGCCCGCTTTGAGGATAACACAGTGCCACCGACGCGGCCCACTCCCAAGTACTGTGGGCTCTCATTCTCGGTGGCTGACGTGAGTAAGACATTTAAACTTGTTAACCCTCACATGGCTGCTGGCCCAGASGGCATCCCTAGCCGCATCCTCAGAGCATGCACAGACCAGCTGGCTGGAGTGTTTACGGACGATCTGGAATGGTCCACCCACACACACAGTGTGGTGAAGAAGGCGCAACAGCGCCTCTTCAACCTTAGGAGGCTGAAGAAATTTGGTTAGGCCTCTAAGACCCTGACAAACTTTTACAGATGCACAATTGAGAGCATCCTGTCGGGCTGTATCACAGCCTGYTACGACAACTGCACTGCCCGCAACCGCAGGACTCTCCAGAGGGTGGTGCGGTCTGCCCAACGCATAACCGGGGGCACACTGCCTGCCCTCCAGGACACCTACAGTACCCGATGTCACAGGAAGGCCAAAAATATCATCAAGGACATCAACCACCCGAACCACGGCCTGTTCACCCCGTTACCATCCAGAAGMCAAGGTCAGTACAGGTGCATCAAAGCTGGGACAAAGAGACTGAAAAACAGCTTCTATCACAAGGCCATCAGACTGTTAAAAAGCCATTACTAGCTGGCTACCATCCGGTTACTCAACCCTGTACCTTAGAGGATGCTGTCCTAGTCACTTTATACAATGCACTCTAAATAATTCCACTTGAATAATGTTTACATATCTTACATTACTCYTATCACATGTGTATATACTGTATTTTATACCATCTATTGCACCTTGCCTATGCCGCTCGGCCATCGCTCATCCATATATTTATATTTACATGTACATATTCTCATTCACCCCTTTAGATTTGTGTGTATGAGGTAGTTGTTGGGGAATTGTTAGATTGCTTGTTAGATATTACTGCACTGTCGGAAGTAGAAGCACAAGTATTTTGCTACACTCGCATTAACATCTGCTAACCATGTGTATGTGACAAATAAAATTTGATTTGATTAGATTAGATTTTTAWACATAGACATGGAATCACTGGTCACTTTAATAATTGGACACTAGTCACATTTAATKATGTTAACATACTGCTTTACTCATTTCATATGTGCAGTATATACGGTATTCAATTCTACTATATTTTTGTCAATGCCACTCCAACATTGCTCATCCTAATATTTATATTCCTTAACTCCATTCTTTTACTTTATATTTGTGTGTATTGTTGTGAATTGTTAYATWCTACTGCACTGTTAGCGRTAGGAACACAAGCATTTCGCTACACCTGCAATAACYTCTGCTAAATATGTGTATGTGACCAATGTAATTTGATTGGATTTGATTTTTCCTCCGCAAACTCCATTGGCTTCCAGTCGAAACTCGCATCCACTACAAGACCATGGTGATTGCCTACGGAGCAGCAAGAGGACCTGCCCCTCCCTACCTTCAGGCTATGCTCAAACCCTACATCCTAACCTGAGCACTCTGTTCTGCCACCTCTGGTCTCTTGGACGTCCCACKCCTACGGGAGGTCAGCTCCCGCTCAGCCCAGTCAAAGCTCTTCTGTCCTGGCACCCAATGGTGGAACCAGCTTCCCCCTGAAGATATGACCGCAGAGTCCCAGCCCATCTTCCCGAAAACGTCAGAAACCCTACCTCTTCAAAGAGCATATTTTGTTTTTAAACGGCACTTGTCTTTTACTACTAGCATTAACTTTGCTGATAACTTCTTTCTTGAGGAAAAGTGTACTTACTACAACTGTGATATGCGGCGGTTGTCTCACCTAGACATCTTAAGATGAACGCACCTACTGTAAGTCACTCCGGAAAAGAGCGTCTGCTGAATGACATATGTAAATGTAGGTGCCAAGAGGCATGAAGAGGATTGACTGTGCATTGTGTCTAAGCTTTGTCAGGGATCGATGTACCATGGCGAACTGAATATGCACTTAGGGCCCTGGAGACATGGGACCTGTTATCTTTTTAGGGGCATTCATTTCAAAGCCCCCTCATCCATTTTAAATAGTATGATGGCTGATAACGCTCCAATATGCTCCATATGCTCCAATGTGGGCACGTGTTCATGCTTAAAAGCCTCACCAAGTATACAATAGCTGTGTCCTTGAATATGTGCCAAATGCATGTTGCAGGGCTGTGTTGGCTTCAAGGTATGACGTTCAAATACTTCATCCATAGATCTTCTCTACTAGAAGTCCAAATGACAAAAAGTGATCTCATGATTCATGTGGAGAAGTCTGATAAATCATCAGACGGGAATATTTATTATTCGACTTACACATTGTAATGGGACTTCAGCAACCTACTGTATATGCCTCAGGGCTATGTGTACTCCACATTAATCACTACAGAACCATTCTTGTCATTCATTCTGACGTGCCCATAATATCCAGCACCATTTATTTAGATCTGTTAGCTCTGCAGCCATGACATCACACCAACTATAATATAACTTCCAGAAACAGAATGACATCATACTAATAAGTGAGAGAGGAAACAGTTAGCGAAGCTTCATTCCTTAATCACACGCAGATGACAGAAAACCACTGTTACTCGTACATGTCGGTGGGCTAAATGTAATCTTTTAGCTAYACTTACTGGTGCGAGGGATAAATTGTATTTTTAAGAATGTTCGACAATAGACTGCCAAGAATTGTGGGCAAATTTGCAACTGAGCCGAGGAACACTGTGGTGCATTTAGAAGTTGAATAAGAAAAAAACACGTCGGATTGAGTTTAAAAGGGTGTAAATTATCTAAGGCTTTGAAGCATATCATCTCTGTTGTCACAGTGCTGTGTGCTCCCTGTTCAGCATTCTCATGTCACGGGATTGGTGACTGTACACAGTATGTCTAAGCAACACAAAATGCCACTCTATTTCCTATATAGTGCCCCATAGGGCTCTGGTCAAAAGTAGTGCACTATATAGGGAATAGGGTGCCATTTCACAGCCTGTTTGATCTCACTGTGCTAGGACCAGGGTGACCCCGAGTTGTCTCTCCACTCACACATCCTTGTTTTGGCACTGTGATGTGACTTCCTCTGCACAGCCACATGTGTCATTTCTAATGGGACTGAGAAAAACCTCTACTGACTATTACATTTAGGTACCGTATCATGTGCATTGAGTTGTAACCAAACCCGAAGTTAATCAACTATACCCTATAGTTGGTTGCCAAGTGTAGGTTTAGCAACACTCTGATGTACAGTACCTTCAGAAAGTATTCAGATCCCTTGACTTTTTCCACATTTTGTTACGTTGAAGCCTTATTCTAAAATGGATAATTATAAATCCTCAGCAATTTACACAGAATAACCGATAATGACAAAGTGAAAGCAGGTTATTAAGAAATGTTTGCAAATGAATACCTTACATGAATACCTTATTTACATGCAGTACCAGTCAAAAGTTTGGACACACCTACTCATTCAAGGCTTTTTCTTTATTTTTACTATTTTCTACATTGTGGAATAATAGTGAAGACAGCAAAACTATGAAAAAACACATATGGAATCATTACCAAAAAAGTGTTAAACAAATCAAAATATATTTTAGATTTTAGATTCTTCAAAGTAGCCACTTTGCCTTGACAGCTTTGCACACTCTTCTCTCAACCAGCTGCACCTGGAATGCTTTTCCAACAGTGTTGAAGAAGTTCCTAAATATGCTGAGCACTTGTTGACTGCTTTTTCTTCCTTCTGCTGTCCAACTCATCCAAAACCATCTCAATTGGGTTGAGGTCGGATGATTGTGGAGACCAGGTCATCTAATGCAGCACTCCATCACTCCCCATCTTGGTCAAAAAACCTTTACACAGCCTCGAGGTGTGTTGGGTCATTGTCCTGTTGAAAAACAAATGATCGTCCCACTTAACTCAAACCAGATGGGATGGTGTATTGCTGCAGAAAGCTATGGTAGCCATGCTGGTTAAGTGTGCCTTGAATTCTAAATAAATCACGTACAGTGTCACCAGGAAAGCAGCTCCACACATCACACTTCCTCCTCCATGCTTCACGGTGGGAACCACATATGGGGAGATCATCTGTTCACCTACTCTGCGTCTCACAAAGACACGGCGGTTGTCTTTGTTACCTCTGCAGCAGAGGTAACTCAGGGTCTTCCTTTCCTGTGGCGGTCCTCATGAGAGGCAGTTTCATCATAGTGCTTGATGGTTTTTGCAACTGCACTTGAAGAAACTTTCAAAGTTCTTGAAATTTCCCGAATTGACTGACCTTCATGTCTTAAAGTAATGATGGACTGTTGTTTCTCTTTGCTTATTTGAATTGTTCTTGCCATAAGACTTGGTATTTTACCAACTAGGGCTATCTTCTGTATATCASCCCTACCTTGTCACAACACAACTGATTGGRTCAAACGCATTAAGAAGGAAAGAAATTCCACAAATTAACTTTTAACAAGGCACACCTGTTAATTGAAATGCATTCCAGGTGGCTACCTCATGAAACTGGTTGAGGGAATGTCAAGAGTGTGCAAAGCTGTCATCAAGGCCAAGAGTGGCTACTTTGAAGAATCTCAAATATAAAATATATTTTGATTTGTTTAACACTTTTTTTGGTTACTACATTTATTTAATCCTTATTTTACCAGTTAAGTTGACTGAGAACACATTCTTATTTACAGCAATGACCTGGGTGAATAGTCACAGGGGAGAGGAGATGAATGAGCCAATTGTAAGTTGGGGATGATTAGGTGGCCATGATGGTATGAAGGCCAGATTGGGAATTTAGCCAGGACACCAGGGTTAACACCCTTAATCTTACGATAAGTGCCATGGGATCTTTAGTGACCACAGAGAGTCAGTACACCTGTTTAACATCCCATCCGAACGACGGCACCCTGCAGTACATAGAACAATGTCCCCAATCACTGCCCTGGGGCATTGGGATATTTTAGACCAAAATAAAGGGTGCCTCTTACTAGCCCTCCAACACCACTTCCAAAAGAATCTGGTCTTCCATCCAGGGACTGACCAGGACCAACCCTGCTTAGCTTCAGTAGCAAGCCAGCAGTGGGATGCAGGGTGGTATGCTGCTGACTACATGATTCCATATATGTTATTTCATGTTTGGATGTCTTCACTATTATTCCACAATGTAGAAAATATATATTCAAAAAATATATAAAAAAAACCTTGAAAGAGTAGGTGTGTCCAACATTTTGACTGGTACTGTAAGTTTTCAGACCCTTTGCTATGAGACTGGAAATTGGGCTTAGGTGCATCCTGTTTCCATTGATCATCCTTGAGATGWTTCTACAACTTGACTGGAGTCCACCTGGGGTAAATTCAATTGATTGGACATGATTTGGAAAGGCACATACCTGTCTACTGTTAGGGTGGCAGGTAGCCTAGTGGTTAAGAGTGTTGGGCCKGTAACTTAAAGGTTGCTTGTTCAAATCCCTCAGCAGACTAGGTGAAAAATCTGTCTGAGCAAGGCATGAATCCTAATTGCTCCTGTAAATCAATCTGGATAAGAGCATCTGCTAAATGACTAAAATGTTAGCTAGAATTTGTACAAATTCAGAACATGTTGTACGTTTTGCAAAATTGTAACATATACACGTAATATAGATTGTAACTCATAACATGTCGTACGAAATGSTTGATGGACTTCCACAAATGAATACACAACATACTGAACGTAACATATGGAGTGCCTTCGATTTACAGACAGAATAACTGACCAGGTTGCACTTGAGGATGCAACTATACAGCTAGGCATGGCATCACTGAATCCAGCAGAAAGTATGCTTGTGTTGGCTCAGTAAATGTATTTCTAAGTAGGTCAAATCCAATTGAAGGCACCCAAACAGACCTTGTGAGAAACTGCTGTGTGGCTCCTGGCTGGGGAGAGTGTCAGGGAATATTACCAACGGTTGTGMTTCTACTTAGCCAGCTGAATGAGGTTTGAAGCTGAACCTTCAGTTGTTGCCTGCGCTTGTCTCAGCACTTTGTCACTTTGAGACGTGCTAGAATCTGTCTTCCTGCAGGCCCCTTGTCTGTCTAATTTCTGCTAAGTAATCAGGCCAGTGTCTGAGAACAGTGACGCTGTCATCTGCAGGCTCAGGAGAAGCTTAAAGATGTAGTGCCTTTCTTCTGGGTGATGGAGGTAAATTCTGTGTTTGAAGGTTGAACCGCCATGTCGTGTAGACCTAGATAAAAGCAATGAGGCCCCGACAACAACAGGCGCTATTGGCCTGGTAGCATGCATGGTGCTGAAAGGACAGCGCCAAAGATGGGTGTGGCCAAAACACGTGAATATTAGAAACAACCCTGGCCTGAATAAGTGTCCCTGATTAAATTGCTTATCTTAGGCTACACCCTTACGAAATAATACCCAGTAATCAGTTACGGTTTTTATATAACAAGTAAGATATTTTGTCTTAAGATATTCAATATAGGCCTATTTAGAGGAGATGACAGTTGCCTAGACTATAACCATATCAGGTGCACTTATTTTTACTCGATGATGCATTGAAGATGTTTGGTGGATCTGTGGTAAGCTAACATCTAAAATGTGTGACTGAACAGCACGAGGGGGTAAAAAAAAAGCTCCTGCTGCAGGTACCACTTTGTTTTCATGAGACCCAGGGCAGCACTGCCACCTCTGGTTTGGAGACTCGAGTCTACTCCCCCTGCCTCCTCCTGCCCTGTGCAGCGACACACTAGAACAGTTTCAGAACTACTTTCGCCTTCTTTCCTTTCACTACAGCGCACTATGGCCGAGCGTAAGCAGAATTGGAACAGGGAGGAGAATGATGACTTACCGGTGTATCTCGCCCGTCCCGGAACGGCCGACCAGGTACCCCGGCAAAAATACGGAGGTATGTTTTGCAACGTTGAGGGAGCATACGAGAGCAAAACCATTGATTTTGATGCTCTGAGCGTCGGTCAGCGTGGGAATAGAACCCCTAGGACTGCTAAACCGGAGACCGGGCAGGAGGCGAGGAGCCCTACAAGTGAGAGGTCTCCGTGTAAAGAAAGTGTCATTTGGCACGATATGAAAGACTCTGGCACAGAGAGAAAATGTACCAGAAGCAAGGAAGTCCTACAGAACCTGGGTGACGAGAAGGTAAGTTCTACTCTTGCGTGCTACAGATGTCTGCAGTAAACAATGTACCCGTCAGTTTAAAAAAATAGTGATCTAAATACAATAAAACACAAGAGATGCACGGCAACTGACACTCAACTCTAAATTCAGAGGAGCATACAGATGAATTCATGTTGTGTCATGGCAACAGACATTTGACAAATTGTTCTTCCTCATATCAAAGGGCTCCTTGAGAAACTTGTCTCCCTAAAATGGTTGGTTGGGTTTATGCCAACTACATTGTAAGTGCATCCGGATAATGAATGATGTAAGAAAGAGTCCGTTTGACACCCTAAACGTATCAATACAGCACAATACGCAATCTAACGAATTAATTACAGGTTTAAGCGAAATATTCAATCACGTTTCCTTTCCTCTTTTTAGAGATTGACTACTAATTGCGTATCTACTTAGCTTTCCTCAAATTCTTTTTTTGTTATCTAGTTAAATGAAAAAAAGCTTCAACTGTATATCACACCGTGGAGACAATCTTCCACGTGTCATCCATTTACATAAATTGCATGATGGTAATGTTGTACTGTTACAATATTTGCGTGTGTGTCAAATCCTGAACAGCCTTGGTTTTGAGCGCAAACTTGTGCTGATATTTGGGAGTCTCGGCCAGGTACATACTGTAGGCTGACAGTAAGTGGCCTTCAGATTGCAGGCCTGCATAGGACATACGCAAAGCAGCTAGTGAGGTAGCTTACTGCTTTGTGTCAGCGGTCATGGGCAGCCTTGCTGTATGGAGAAAGTTGCTTTCTGGATCCATAAGTGCCCAAATATCTATGACCTAGGAAATGTTTTAATCCTTCTCGACTGTAATGTGATTTGTGGATTCAAATAAAGTATTTTATATGTGTGTGTSTGTGTGTGTAAAGAATGTGTGTGTGTGTGTGCGTGTGTGATTCTGCCTCTCAACAGGCTTGTGGAAAGTGAACAAAGTTGTAAAGGGAACTTTGAACAACCAGTATCCATCTGTACTTTATACAACCACAAACATATACACAAACATTCYAGGGGAAAATCCACTTTTTTCTATCAATGGAACTGGTTTGGGATGCAGAGGTATCTGAATGACAATGAAATGCTATAAATACTGGAATTTGATGAAGGCTGCAGTATAAATTTGGTTGCATTTGATTAGATTGGTCTGTGGCTCTGGATCCCCTGCTGGAGACTTAGGAATCCGTTCATCCTTTGGCTGCTTCACTCTGGCCAAACACAAAGAGACACAGAGCAGTTGGTCATGTGAAATGCTTTACTCAATTTACCACTTACATGTTGCCAACGCACATTGAGCCTGGCGTTAGTCTTTAATCTCATGAAATAAACAAACAATTTGTACTTTCTCCCTTTATTTCTCATCCTTATGATTGGGTGGCTAACTCACGCCACTCCAGTCAAAACACAAATAAATAKATTTTGCCAAGTTCGATCAATCTTATATCGGCCACATATGTCATAATTGTTAGTCTCAAATAAAAACAAATGCATTTGAATTATCATACATCAACCTTGCAGGTTATAAGAAGCATATAAAAGGAATCCAGTAGGATATTGTTGAGGAATTATTCTGTGTTTTTTTTTTTATGGCATATGTTCCACTTCGTCTCTTTCAGAACTTGTCAGTGTGCAGTTTATTCGAGGTTTGAGCAAAATGAACGCAACTTAGTAAGCATTGAAGCGTTTCAAATCTTTCTCACTGTTATTTTTGGAATCTGTGCACCAATTCTTATAATGGATGTTGGAGGTATACCAGAATGGACACTTTCTGGTATACCTCAAGCAACAACCGTCTCTCGTTTGTCTCATGCTGAGAGAGGAAGCTCAGATGGTTAATATAGACTAGGTGATGTGAGTTATGAATCCATCCTYTGTCTGAAGTCCTCTTTATTCCTATTGTAATGTCATTGGTGGGAAATTACAGTATAACATTACTTGTCCTTTAAACCATCATAAAGTTGGTTTAATGAAGGCTTGTGGGTTCTGTCATGAAGCTTCTGAATATCTCTATTTGGAAACGACTTCAGTTGAGCTTGTGGGCAACACAAAGTGATGATTCACTGTGTGTGTCCCAAATGGCACCCCATTCCCTTTATAGTGCACTAGGGGATAGGGTGCCATTTGGGGCTGAGACACTGTATCCTGGCCCTGCTATACCGTAATCCCTTTGGCTCAGAGATGAGAAAATCCATTAGGTTGAGTGAGGATGATTCCACTATAGTCATAGCTGTGCCAGTCAATCCTAGACACACACCCAAACTTAGCACAGAACAAGTAAAGAGACGGACCAAGCAAAACCAAGGTCACTAACTGCACTCCATGACGCGCTGATTCAGCGCAGTGAAGTGTCTTCTCACTCTCTGRCAGTTTGTGCTGTGATGGCAGATTGTCTCCTGTTGCATAATAAATCAAGGCGACATTTCTATCCAGGCATCACAGTGAGGACTAGTGGTGTGTCATCATAGACTGATATATGGTTTTGACTAGATGGTATACAGCTACGGTCAGAATTGACTTTTCGTAGCAAGTCAGGAGGTTAGGATAATTAGTTTAAGGTTAGGAAAAGAGTRAGGGTTAGCTAAAATGCTCCAAAAAKAAATCAGCTGCATCTAGCCATGACTCTGACATGCCTTTTGTGGCTGCTAGGGTCCCCATGTGGACCYATGTGGAACTGCAATGCTGCAGCCCTGATCTGACCGTCTGATCTGAGTCTGCTGTGTCCTGTGTTGCCCCCATCTTGTGGTGGTGACATATCAGTCTGACAACTAATGTCAGCCTAATTAAACCTGGGAGCTTCTTTCTGTTCTGCCCTCTCATGCAAGCGAATGCCACACGGAACTTCAGCTGAAACGTCTAGGGAATGCAAGTTCTGTTTCACACCAATGTGCACTCCTATCAGTACTCTATATAATCAATGTTTCATTATGAAGTTATAATCATGCCCTACCACATGAGGCCAGAATATGAAGCCTCACAATACAATATTTATTAAGATAGCATATTTAAGTATTGAAAACCATGTGCTCCCATCTTCATAAAATTGTATTTTTTCGGCAGCGCAGCTCTTAAGTCTCCTGTGACACGCCTACACTTTACATGAGCACACTGGGAATTAATCATCCCCTTTCTCTACTCCATTGAAAGCCTTAATTTGTGTAGCAACACCACTAAGGCTTGTGTCTCAGTGGAACGGTAGGTACCTCTTCATACAAACAACCAGGGATGGAGAGTCTCRGTGCCCTGCCTTGTCTTAGATTCAGGGAGGTGGCCAAACCATGGGAGGGCCCTCTCTTTGTCCTCTGCCCGTCAGGGTAATGCTCCAGGGATGGCCTTTCTCTCCACACTCCCCCAGCATCCGTGAAATTCCTGTCATGGTGGTAATGGGTTAGGGCCTTGGCCCAGGGGGGTTGGGGCTGTAGGGGGATAGGGGTTAGGGAGTTTAATCCCCTTTGGCCCACAGGGTGGAAGGTGTCTGTCAGACCCCTCTGTGGCTGGCTTGTACATGATACCCAGCTTCCTGTCTGTCACACCCCTCTGCGGCTGGCCTGTACATGCTACCCAGCTTCCTGTTTGTCACACCCCTCTGTGGCTGGCCTGTACATGATACCCAGCTTCCTGTCTGTACCTATGAGTATATGCTCTAGTGCATTACTTTTAGAACGTCAAAGACTAGAATTACTGTCTATTACTGTATTTGGATTTGAATGGGAATATCATACATTTCCATCGGTATCATTCAGTGTGCCTTCTGCGCTTACAGAGGAAATATTCAGCCAACTTTAAGTGCTTTGTTGATGCATTCTCCAGGGATAGTAAATGCTGAAGTAATAACTGGTCTGTCCACATCCATGAAAGGACATGTCAACAGTGTGCTATTAGGAAGCACCTTGTCATTCCTCACGAAATGACTTCCTCCTCGGTTTTCTTGTTTATATTGTACGGATATTTCCTGGACTAATGTACACAGCATCTCTCATAGCCCCTTTTAAACTCATGATAATCAATTGGTACTTTGAGATACATACACCATACAGATGCACGCACACGCACGCACGCACGCACGCACGCACGCACACACACACACACACACACACACACACACACACACACACAGACAGACAGGGTTGTTTTTGATTCACAGAACCTCATTATCGGTGCATTAGGGAAGGGGGTCTGCTCTACTGAGGCCCAGACAATAGAGACACATGGCAGGGTGGGGACAGTGACAGGCTCTGTGGGTCCGACAGCTGTTACTCACCAGCAAGCTCCACCCTCTTTGTTCATAATAACAGGAGGTCGACCAGTCTAGCCCAATAATTACCGAGATCATGGACACAGATATCAGCTCTCCRTGAAATACTGCATCTCAATATTTTGTAGCCCATAAAAAATGGAAAAGGGGGAAATGCTAGAGTTGTTGTGCATTTGTACTGTACAACCCTATCATGTTTCCTAGTTATCACATGCCACTGAAGAAACTCATGCATTGCCTTTACAATAAATCATACGTGATTGGTGGGTTGTGGATACTCAGGAAGTCGTCTATTCTAGTGTGTATGGATAACCATTTGTATGGTGTCTGAAGGCTAGAKCACTCCCAGTAAAATAATATGAATGGTAGGCCTATTTGAGAGCCGTTCTACTTTATTTTGTCTGGGGAAAAAAGATCACTTGACATAAGTCGCTTTACAGTGAAAATACCGACCTCCAATTTAAAAAAAAGGTGGATTTGTCACTTGCTGAGCTTAGAAATAGGACTACACAGGGGAAGCGGATAGGACAGCCTGCCCCATCCTTAGCTTCAGTAGCACCCTCCTCCAGCTCATTTGGCACAGTCCCGCTGTAGTCTAACCTGTCAGGCCCACGCCCCTCTTGTCTCAGCTCCACAGAGAATACAGTATATAGGCCTAGTCTACCGCGTGGTACCTACATGCTCTGCCCATTGGCTATCCACGGCCGCACCGGTTCTTATGATCAATTCAGCCGTGAATMAACTAGTGCATTGTTCGCCTGCTGGGATCTATTAGCGCTGCATGCGTAGCATGTTGAACACACCATTGGGTTTACACAACAAAGCTATAAAGTAGCGAGCTCATAGTGGTCGCCAACACCTGCTGTTGAGCGTCCTCTTGTGGAATGATTTGAGCATTGCAGCTTTACAAATTAGACTGTATTGAGGGAGGAGTCCACCGGATGATCAGAGTAGACTTTCTAGCTCACTACGAAGCGCACTTTACATTGCAGAGAGAGAGGCGACCATTCCCTAGTTTTCCCATCCAGGCTGTAGCCGCAGAAGCATCCAGAGGGGAATATTTCAAGGCTTTGTTCAGAGGTGGAATCAGTTTTCAGTCGCAATCATGTCTGGGCARTCTTATCAAGGCAAAAAGAATATTCCAAAGATCACAGTAAGTAGAAAGTAATATCTGCCTCAATTATTCTTGAAACGTGCATGCTTGATTGTTGCAAATCAGTGCATTGGTTTTGTCTTTCCTTTTTTATGTAACCGCTATTCAGGGCTGTGGCAATAGCAATTCGTGGGCAGATGCAAACCGGCTTTTCTCATCAGTGTGGAATATTTTCCTAACCATTATGATAGTCTATTGAACATAGCCGCTGGGAAATGAAATACATTGCMAGGTAGTGCAGAATGAGGTGGCATGATTGGCCACAATAGTGACAGCCGGAGAGACAGAACAAGGCGTTTTCTTAAAGGTAACTTGCATCTTCTTTGTTGAGGATGGCATGGTACCCGTGCGCAGTGCATGTGGCTCATGTGCAAGATATATAATAAAATACATAAAATAACCTACATCTTCACACTGGACTGTAATTGTTATAACTTTCGTTTTTTTACTCAATTGTGGCAACTTGAACGATTGAGGAAAGAGAGAAAATTATGTAGGAAATCATATTCTTTTAAAAATAAACAATACATGACATTATCGCGTTTTGTATTCTTTTTTTGTATCCTACAGGGCCAAATATGTTGAAAACTCGGCCTCCTATGATAAGAAAAAACGAATACAAAGGAATAAATAAGTTATAACTGTGTGAATCGAGGAAATATATAGCCTATTCGTTTTCATTATTGAACTACTTMAATTATGTATCATAATAAACCACGTTGTACACACCCATTCTGTTAAATACATATGTATTTGTCCAGCTGTAGGCAATCTGAGCGTCTGGACTGGTGCAGGGAAAAGAAAAAAAGAATCTCCCACGCCCATGTGTGATCAGATGCGATAACCCGCCTGTAAAATGGGTCATTTCGAATTCTGCATCACTAGAACATAATGTAAGAGAATTCGCCGGTGCGGTGCGGTGCCTAAAGGGGTTGGGAGTTTAAATCGGTGCAAGCAACGTGGTGGCCGGGATTGATGCTGCTACTGCAGCACAGCTCTGGGTCTGTCTGAAATGGCTGCGTGTTCATTGTTGCAGCTCAGGGTGATGTTCTATTCCAGGAGAGACGCCCTTTGTCTCGTCTGATATCACTGACTGATTGGGGGTGGACGCCGGCTGGCGTGCAGCGGTCCTCTCATATGTAAAGCATCAGCGCGCACGATAATGTTTTAGGAACCGTTTGCGCATGTTTTCTATGTGTATATTTTAACATCTTTTATTTTGTGTGTGGGCTTTGAACATCTTTGTGTGGCCTGTAAAGGTAATACACCTGCTGCTAAATCTAGGACCTCGGGCTGTACTGGCCCTTGGGGGCACTATTGTGTGCTTCATCATCAATTCTACATATCTACCTTCTTGTAGACCTATGACTTTACCCTACTGTATGACTTTACCCAACATGTACATTATTTACCTGACTCCAAAATAATGTGTGATAACACCAACTTGACAGAATGGAGAATCTATTATCCTTTAAACAAGTATTAATAGACAGTTCTTTACAGTGTAATTATATGTGGGCTATAGCCTGACAAGCTGAGAAATATATTGTATTGGGAATGATTTTCCTAGTTTATTTCTACCCCCCTTTACATTCCAGCTGTTTCCCTATGTCTGGGAACAGCGGAGACCATGTCAGATTTCTAGGTGTGGTTATGCTTTTTCCATGTCCTCACAGTAGCCCACTGTAGTGCCGTGCATCTCATCAATAATCCCCTCCAGCTGGAACCTGTATATGTGGGCAGGACTGACAGGCCTTACCCAGAAAAAAACACGATTCCCCCCAACCGGCACCTCAAAACAGGGCGCCTCCATCCCCACACTGTCTGCAAAGTGGGCCRGACTGCAATCAAAACATCCTGCTGTGACCACCCAGCTATTGCCATCCGCTCTCCATGGTAACCTGCATAGAGACATAGCARGTCGGTTAACCTTGTTTCCCTAGCTCTAGCCTCTGACATGAGGCCATTTTCCCATTCTGGAAGGAGATGGTGGGCAGGCCCAATCGGAACCAGATTTGAGTGTACTTTGGCCTGTCACAAGATCACACGGCTGGAGACCTGCCTCTGTGATGTGGTGGCTAGGCAATTTATTTCGATTGAAATGTCCTATTGTTTTGACTTTTCCGCAGAAAAAAATGTAGAATGTGCTTTTGAGCGAAAAGTCAATATTTTTGTCACTAAGCAACACGGCTGAGGGAAGCAGAGGCACTGGCTCGCATGCAGCAGGAAGGCTTCCCCCTTCCATTGGTCTCGGCCTGCCTGCCTGCCTGCCTGCCTGCCTGCCTGCCTGCCTGCCTGCCTGCCTGCCTGCCCGCCTCACAGATAAGGGTCTCACAGTTAATGGACGCCTCTGTAATATCCTCTTGGCTCTGTGTGTTTTGGCTGCTGTGTTTTCCCTGTTAGCAACAACACATGCCAGCACTGTTCCCAGTCAAACTCTGCAGATGTCCACAAGGAACTGGCCTGTTGCAAATGCCTCTCTGACAGTTATGTGTGCTCGTCTCAATTTGGTCAGAGTGGAAAAAACCTTCACAAACCTACACAATGCAGCATACAGTCCTTCATTTACACTATCTTTAGTATTTTCTGGCTTGTATATTAGTGAAAGGGACAGTTCCCTTTAGGAAGCTCCATAGTTGTATTAGTGTTCTGGGTACTAGCATGACAATGACATGAATGTCATCGAAGAGTCGTGTTCAGAAAGCTTTCACCCGAATATTGGCTTCTTCTTTGCCTACAGTCGACTGACATTTGGAAAAACGGACCTTGCCACGATACGATACAGCTTGGAACATGGTCAAGAGCAGTATTTTTCTCCCCCGAGCACACAATTGATTCAACTAATCAACTCATTAGCAAGCCTTTGATGAGTGTAATCAGGTGTGTTAGTTAGTGCTAGTGCAAAAACAAAAATGCGTACCCCGTTTGGTCCCCAGGGCCAGGATTGGGAAACACTGGTCAAGATGATGACTCAATACAATACAATACTTCATCCCTTTTGACCTCGTCATCATTTCTGAAGTTCGATGTAAATTCAACCTTGTGTACAAGGACTTATATTGGTTGTTCCCAATGTCAAATTGCAGTAAACCCCTGTTAACTTAGGCCTTTTTGACCTCAGGAGGAGATTTTATCACGAGCATGTCTCACGATCCTAATCCTCCGATTGTTCCACATTGTGTAAGCTTTAAACTAGTAATGAAATCCTGTGATCTGTAACATGCCGACAACAACCACCCCGCCCCACACACACACACACACACACACACACACACACACACACACACACACACACACACACACACACACACACACACACAAACACCCAGTATCTGTCTGTGTGCCACGCCAGTGCTGTGGATGGGCTCTACATAGAGGCTGTATGTGTCCCAAACCTCACCCTATTCCTTATAAGCACTGACCAAGGCCTTTTATCCAGTGCCATTTGGGACGCAAACATAGACACACTACCCATTAAGGTATTTTTGTTCTCCTTTACTGTAACTGGCTGCAGCCTGGTTGATTGACAGGCGGGGGTAGGCCCATCGGCACATGACCTAGTCAAGGTCAGCCTAAGTGATCAGGCGGGGCTTTGACGTCGACCAAAGTGGACAGCACTAGACCAAGTGCACGACACACACTCGTCCCAGTTACCCGTCGAAGGCAAAATGATACGTTTGAGATGAGTGTGTAGCCTACGTTAAAGTGACCATTTGAACTGGAAGAAACGTTAAGGGAAGATACTGTTATGCCAGAAATGTCCTTAGATATAGTATGGATATAGTTTTCTCTCTGACTTCCGTGGAACCTTTTTCATAGACTGGGATTTTAGTAGCACTGTAATGATACAGTGAGCACACAGGTGTGTGTGATTTTCATATCAGTTGGTTCCATCACTATCTTCAAGCTCTGCATGGCTTGCGGTTGCACTGATGGGACTCTCCACAGGTGGCGGTTTGACTTGTTTATGAGTAAGTTTAACAGTGAACAATATTTTACAGTTCCTGTCGTGACCCYTCTGCAAATCCACCATTATAGACCAATGGTGTGCAGTCACACCTCAAGGATTTTGGCTGGTCTCATATGAACACCACTGCAACTATGGGATTCTGTCAAAGCGTTTAACCACCGCAGATTGCCTGTATCGTTTTACTCTTTTAATTGCTGTCATATTTATGTTGTAAGAAAGGTTGGGGAATGTCTTGCAAAAACATAGACTATCTTTCTTTTCCCTCATTCTTTTCAGTGGGATTTCTACAGAGTTATGCATTTGAGGGTTGGGGTTTCATACTGAGCCCAGGGAAATCACTGGATTCTCTGATCATTATAATCACTTAGGAGATACCCTTGTTTACACAGCGGAGACCACTGGTCTATGAACATTTCAGTGCATTCAGTCATTTCCAGCCACAGCAAGGTTCCACCACATAACAACACGAATGTTCACAAAATCGCAACCCTGATGAAAATTACCTCCAAAACGTTTTACTTTCTCTCATTTATTTATGTTATTATTATTATTATTATTATTTTATATAGGAACTTATTCTGCTCCATTAATCCACTGAAGCATTGAGATGGTGGACAAATGCCTATATATGTAGGATCTTAATTTGAGCCAGTTTGCTACAGCAGGAAAATAATCCTGCAGCTACAGAAAATGTGAATTATTATGTGAAGTATAATGGACATTTTTGAAAGGGTTTACCATAAAACTTCAATTA
Organism: Salvelinus sp. IW2-2015; assembly: GCF_002910315.2. Classification (NCBI taxonomy): domain Eukaryota; kingdom Metazoa; phylum Chordata; class Actinopteri; order Salmoniformes; family Salmonidae; genus Salvelinus; species Salvelinus sp. IW2-2015. The sequence goes on along the minus strand of NC_036860.1, from coordinate 24,522,695 downwards.
ATAGCCTAGGCGTTTATTTGATTAAATCACTGAACACAACAGGCGCTTATTAGAGACAGGCTTCTATTTGAGTCAGGTGTCTATTTCCTTAATGCACAGCTTTTGCTCATTTGCATAGTTAATTGTTTTATTCCAGCATTCACTTTCAGAATTTTAATCAGTTAATAATTTCCTGCACTGTGTTATCATTTACACACTGTGTTATGTTTCTTTTTTTCTTAGTTTGCCTCTATTTCGATTTTTWWWAAACTTTTCCTTGACAATAATTATTCTCCTCTTTGACTGTGCATTTTTGCCGGTTCTTACTTTCGCCACTATAGGGGTATCGGCAGATTTCCAGGGTCAGTACTCCCGAAGTTATTGACTATTTTTGTGCTTGCCAGTTAGCTAGTAGTTCTCAGCTGTAGGCAGCCAATGGCCAGCAGTTTCTTACTGGCAATAAAAAAAAATGGATGATGGCCATAATTTTTTAGAGTCATTACTGAATTATTGAATCTCACAAATCAAACATTAAACCTCGTAAACAATTCATGGTAATTCATGGTAACCTRGTAAACAATTCATTTAGACCCGGCATTTATTTGAAACAGGCATTTACTTGCTGAAATGTGTGTTGTTGCCTGGCTATTAAAAAGGGACTGGCAGCTATTTGAGACTCCGTTTTAAGGTTGACATTTTTCGTAAGGGGAAATCAAGTCTAAAATTTCMAAGTGGAAGTTACAATCTTCAGAAGCCTTTTTGCAACCTCAAATACACYACACATTTTACATTTCCTGCAACTTCTCCTGCAACAGGGTGATCAAATTAAGATCCAACATCTGTTGCTTGTGAAATCTGACACGAAGCCCTATTGCTTGGGGCCTATTGCTTGGCCTGTGAGTGGAAGGGCTGAGCCTAGCATGTAGCTAAGTGAGACCGTTAGAGGTTTTGGCCACAGGATCTCAAATGATGATGTATGATTGAAGAAGCAATAAATGAAGTAATATATCTGTATAATATTTTGGCAGTGTGGTCATACAGATGCTGGTATAAGTACAGCAGAAGAGTAGGATGACGGTTAGTCAGATATGATGAAAGTGAGCATTCAGTTTTGATCCMGGCTCTGATTGGTGATGACAGGACTGAGGCCTGAGGTACAGAGTGACAGATGGGGGCGGGTGTTCAGGCACACAATCTGCAGTCAGGCCCGGGGCATGTGGGTATGTCTTTACTGCAACACAGTCTAGCCCAGGTACCTATGCAGCACAGTAGACCATCTAGATCAGGCCTGGGCAACTCCAGTCCTCGGGGGCCTGATCGGTGTCACACTTTTGCCCCAGTCCCAGCTAACACACCTCCAATAATCAACTAATCATGATCTTCAGTTTAGAATGCAATTCGTTGAAATCAGCTGTGTTTGTTAGGGATGTGGGGAAAGTGTGACACCAATCAGGCCCCCGAGGACTGGAGTTGCCCAGGCCTGGTCTAGACCATCCATCAAACACCATATAGGGATAATTTAAGGGAGATGACGTCCTCATGATCTTTGGGCTGGTGTTAGATACATTCACTTCCCTTGGGTCACTGAACCATCACCCCTTAGCTAGCCACGATATCCAGCCTTTCCCCCCTCAGGGGCTAGCCAGCTGCGTTGTGTGAGAAATTGGGAATATCGTTACGCAATACCATCTGCTTATGTACTAGCAATCTGAAACATACTCAGTTCCAAAACCCCTGAAGGTAGTGGTGTGGTATAGATTAGTGGGGCTGTGCAGTGTGTAGGTGGTGGGGGGGCCATTCTGGAAGTAACCCTGTATACAGTATACGTGCTCTCTTTCCGTCTGCCTCTGTGCTGTACACTGTGTGCTGCCTGTTCCAGGCGGAGTGGGGCGACCTGTGTGGCTCAGAAGACTCTCTCTCCCTCCCGTCCCTACCACATTGTCTGGAAGACTAGCCAGTGTTTGGTGTGAGCTGTGCAGGTGTCGGGGATACATCACTAAGGCTACGTGTATACAGTAGAGTATGGCTTCAATTAAAGCCGTAGGGAGGGGTGGGGTTACTATCTTGGCTCCGCAGCCAAGATGGTAAATCACAACTCACACCACGTTCCAATTGGAACGCTCCGATTCTGTTTCCTTACGGGGCAGTGAACTGAACCTAGGTATTTTACACAGTGTGAAAGGAAAATGAGTACCGGACATACATTATTCATACAGTTAAAAAAGCCATTTGACTTTGGTTGAGGTCACTCTATGTCCTGGTCTAGTTCTAGAATCGAATGGTCTGACCAGAGGAGAGGCCTCAATGCTAATGTCAACATGACAGCACTGTCTCTCTGTCTCTCCTGTCTCTCTCTCTCTCTCTCTCTCTCTCTCTCCTCTCTCTCTCTCTCTCCTCTCTCTCTCTCTCTCTCTCTCTTCTCTCCTCCCTCTCTCTCTCTCTCTCTCTCTCCTTCTCTCTCTCTCTCCTCTCTCTCTCTCTCTCTCTCTCTCTCTCTCTCTCTCCTCTCTCTCTCTCTCTCTCTCTCTCTCTCTCTCTCTCTCTGCTCTCTCTCTCTCTCTCTCTCTCTCTCTCTCTCTCTCTCTCTCTCTCTCTCTCTCTCTCTCTCCTCTCTCTCTCTTTCCTCTCCTTTTCTCTCTTTTTTTCTCTTCTCTCTCTCTCCTCTCTCTCTCCTCTCTCTCTGCCGCATGGAGCCAGTCGTGGGCCATTTCGCTGTCGCTACGGCCATTACGCCCTGTTCCCTGTGAGCGTGTCTCTAACAGACATGCCAGCCCGCCGCTCAAGCCTGTCTGAGTGGACCCTGCTGTAGCAAAGGGTTACCATGGAGAGGGTTCGCCAGTGGTCTAGTGGCTGTCTCTGTCGCAGCAGCTGAGGGCTAGACGACCACGCCCTTTCTCACAGGCTATGTTATCTAGTCTCGTCTATCTAGTCCAACCTCATCTATGTGACTACTGGGCCATCCACCCATCCAGCAATGTGTAAAATGTAGGTGCTGTGTCGTTGCTATTAATCTTGGTGAGTGGCAGGCACATTCTCATTAGCCCTGCTGTGTGTATGGGGGAGTCAGACATTCCAAACAAATGGCTCTTGTTCCACCCCAGCTGCTAATGGGAGATTGCGCAACAACAAGAACCCCCCCCCCCCCCAAAAAAAAATAAGTGTCCGCTGGAATTGCCGGAATACTGATGCCATTGCTTTGGGCTTTCTAACATTCCCTCCCTCCCTCCAACCCCCACCCCTTGCTTTCTCCTCTCTCCTCTCTTTCTTTCTCCCTCTCCTTTCTTTCTTTCTCTCTCTCTCTCTCCAGAGCGACAGGCTTCTGGTCAAAGGCGGGAGGATTGTCAATGATGACCAGTCCTTTTATGCTGACATCTACATGGAGGATGGCGTCATTAAGTAAGKCACAATCACGTCCTCCCYTGCATTTGCATCTACATTTTGGTCATTTTACGGATGCTCTTARCCAGAGTGAATTACAGTCAGTGAGTTTAACTAAGGTAGGTAATACAACCACATACGACAGTCCCTTCAAGTGCCATACAGATCCAGACAGTGCATAGTGGTGCATTTTGCGCCGGGCCAGAAGAAAGGCAAAGGGAGTACATTCCTCCCTGCTCTTGGAAGGGCACTCTATTCCCCCCTTTCCTGTTCCCACTCGATCAGCCTATTAGGCCCTTTGTCCTGTGTGCTCCCAAAGAGGAGCTCTGATAGTTAAATCACCCGCAGGAAGGTTAGAGCTGCATACCAATTAAGCAGGCCAGACTAGCGTTGACTGGGCTGCTGCTACTGGCGCAGACAGACAGACACTGCCCTGTCTGTCTGTCTGTCTGTCTGTCTGTCTGTCTGTCTGTCTGTCTGTCTGTCTGTCTGTCTGTCTGTCTGTCTGTCTGTCTGTCTGTCTGCACTGCAGCCCTCCAAGCTGCTGTTTGACATGCTCTAATGACTTTCATCCAATGTGTAAGGGTTGATAGTTTACTAATGTTGCCGGGTCACCGTTAGCTCTCCATTTGATTACCTTCACTGTACACCAGTCAGCCATGAGCAAAAAACGACATTTCTTATGATATGATAATATATTCATTTCAGTTTATTCATTAGCTATTCAGCTATTCATATCATGAATGTACGGCATTGTGTCAACTCGCCGATACCCCTGCCCTGACGTGGCTTTTCTCCCTTCTAAACGTCCAGGCAGATTGGCGACAACCTGATCGTCCCAGGAGGGATCAAGACCGTCGAGGCCAACGGCAAGATGGTMATCCCCGGTGGCATTGACATCCACACCCACTTCCAGATGCCCTACCGGGGKACCACCACCGTAGATGACTTCTCCCAGGGATCCAAGGCTGCCCTGGCTGGGGGAACCACCATGATCGGTGAGCGGGAGGGACGGGCGCCATGGAGCATGTGTCTCTCACCGGGGGAGGTGGGTGGGAGGTCTGAGGGTATCACAGTAACAGACAGCGGGGGCCCCATAGGAGGGATTGTTMTAGTTAACTACCCTCATGACATGGAAAGACTCCTGTATCAATMACATCCATATTCATTAGGGCAATTCAACCATTTAGACAGAAAGTCTGAATCGTACTGTTTACTGTGTGTCTGTGGTTATTATCTGATTTTAGTTGAGAATTGAGGCAAGATTATAATCCACGCTACTCGGCTGTGGCAGTGTGAGATTGTAGACGAAACACAGCGTAGATTGTGAGGGGGCAGCCATGTGGCAGCTTTATCCATTGATGAGTCGAGGAAAAAGTAGACGAGGAGAGATGAGTGATAAACGCTGCAGTGTAGTCATCCGCCACGAATAACCAAGTGGTGGAGTGGGCCGCTGTAGGGCCTCTGGGTCAGGGGGGGTGTATTAGAACCGGATGTGGTCAAACGTGAGTAGTCTCTCCTAAATCAGTTACATATGTGTGTTGAAGGCCCAGCTCCCATGAGGACCACACACAAGGCCGTGGGGAGTGTGAGGACGATGAGAGGCTAGGGGCTCTAACGTAGTGAAACACACACGTCCCGTGCGAAATAGGACGAGCTGATCGGTGTGTGCGGTCATCCCATGCCCAAGCCCCCCAAAAATGGGCCGAACAGCACAGATGGAAGAGCTGGTAGAATAGGAAGAACTCACTAGATCAACTGGTACTGAACTGTCCTGGTGTCTGTGGCCCTGTGAGGCAGTAACTGCCTCCAGCTCACTCATGTGCTCGCATTAGCCTATTCACCCCTATTCACGTCTGCGACACAGAGTAAACACGCATAAAGCCTCGTCAGAGGAGTCAAACATAGTAAACAACATCCTCTTTCTTGGTTGCTGTTGATCGAGATGCATTAATCACAATCAGAGGATTCTGGGGAGATTGGGCGGTCTTTAATTGGATCAGGAAGTTGGTCAGGTGGTCCAGGGCAAGCAAGGCGGCATAGATTACTCAGAGACGAGGGGCATTTCTCTGCATTCTCGCTTGAGCTGATCTGAGCCTCACACTAAATGAACTGTGAAGGTCGATGTAACCCAAGCACACACTTTCTCAAGACATGCAGACATTTCATTGGACGTCTCGACATTAGTATTGGAAAGCCACTGGCAGAGAGACACTGGGGTGTGCCCCCATTGTGATTATATAAACAAACAGGACAAGCAGCACTAGTAAATCCTGTCTCTCCCTTTGTCACTCTCGCTCTCTGTCTGTCTGTCTGTCTCCCTCTCACTCTCTCTCCTACACTCCCTAATCCATATCTCTCCTTTCCTCCCTGCCTGCAGTGGACCATGTGATCCCAGAGCCGGGCAACAGTCTGATCGAGGCCTTTGAGCAGTGGAGGAGCTGGGCCGATGAAAAGACCTGCTGTGACTACTCCCTCCATGTGGACATCACCCACTGGAACGACAGCGTCAAGCAGGAAGTAGACACACTGCTCAAGGAGAAAGGTAATGACCAGCTTCACACCGACAAGGGGACAGACGGACAGTATATGGAAATGAAAGTGGATTTGATTTCAGTATGCTTGGGAGGAAACGCGTCCACTACCAAAGGGTTAGGCAGGGTGCTGTTTATCACAAATATCTGTCAGTCTGAATATAAACTGGATGGAGAGGATCATGCTTTTAAGTTTAGAGGTGAGGATCCATTGGGAATCCTCTTTGGATCCAGACAAAGAGTTAAGCCTCCTTCGAGAAAGTCCCTTAGTGCTGCTGCAGTGTAAGGGTTTACAGTCCTAGCACTGTATCTAGCAGACAGACGGACGTTCCGTCGGATGGATGGACAGACAGAAAGGCAGACAGACAGACAGACAGCGCTATTATACCTAATCAAGATGAGCAGGGTTACTACAGGCAGAAGCCATGACAAGCGATCAGCAGTGGTGGTTTCCGCCTCCTCTTCCTCCTCCTCCTCCTCCTTGTCTCTGGCCCATAATCTCAGTCCGTCCCCCAGCCACATGCGTCCTGGTCCTGGCGTCCAGTCCGCTCCCAGGTTCTGTGGTCCATACCTGGCCAAACCCAAACACCACTGTCCATCTGCAGGAGGGTGTGGTCCTCTGAGGGCTGAGGGGACCCTCTGTGGTTTCACGCCCAGCTAGATAACTCAGCCACAGGGCAGAGTGGACAGGCCCGTTAGGCTGCCCCAACACAGCCACAGTGTCCAGAGAGCAGAAGACAGGCCTCTTGGTGAATGAATGAATGACATTTTATTTTCGTGTCATATCACCAGTTGGCAACCCATCGCTTACCGGATGAATAGGCACTTAAACATTCCAATAATTCACTGTGATAATTCAGTGATCATTTTCTGGTAATGACAGTCAGGCCCTGAACTCCAGTCACTTTGGCTGAAGGGATACAAGCCTGACGAGGAATCATTTGTTGGGCTCCATGAATAAACTGTCATTATCACAGGACTGTTCTCACTTTGTGTTGTTTCTCTGTTCTCATAATGTCCCTCTTCTCTCTTCCTCTCTCTCTCCTCGGCTCTCTTTCTCTCTTTATCCTCGTTTTTTTTCTCTCTTCTCTTTCTCGTCTTTTAATCCCTACTTTTTTTCTCTCCAGTCTTCTACTCATTTCTCTCCTTTTTCTCTGCACTTTCTTCTTCCTATTCTCTTTCTCTTTCTCTCTTTTTAACATCTTTTTCACTATATATTCTTCTTTCTCTTCTCCTATTTTCCTCTGTTCTTTCTATTCTTTTCCTTCTCTGTCTTTCCTTTCTTTCTAATTTCTTTCTCTTTCTCATCTTGTCTCTAGTCCTTTCTTTCTATTTCTCTCTCTCTCCTTCTCTCTCTCTTTATCCCTCTCTTTTTTTTTCTTTCTCTCTTCTCTCTCTCTCTCTCTCGTCTCTCGTCTCTCTTCTCTCTCTCTCTCTCTCTCTCCTCTCTCTCTCTCTCCTCTCTCCTCTCTCTCTCTCTCTCTCTCTCTTCTCTCTCATCTTCGTCTCTCTCTCGTCTCTCTCTCTCTCTCTCTCCTCTCTTCTCTCTCTCTCTCTCTCTCTCTTCTCTGCTCTCTCTCTCTCTCTCTCTCTCTTCTCGTCTCTCTCTCATCCTCTCTCTCTCTCAGGTGGTGAAACTCTTTTTTCCAGGTCTAACATGGCTCTATATAAGGAACTTCTACCAGATGAGCAACAGTGAGGGTACAGAAATGCTAAATAGCCTACTACAGCAACAACCTGTTGGTGAGCACCTGCTTCGGCTCTTGCTTGGCAAGCAGTGAACTGGAACAGTCCCGACCAGCACTATAATCAAGTGGAAAAAAATGAACCGATGTCTGGCAAATTACATGAGGCTATACTGGAGGGAGCACTGTGGTATGAGCTAGACTATTTTAGACTAGAGCAGCCCACGCAAGGCCTAGTTTAGTGCATGTTTTTGTGACCACCCAGTAATTGGTAGTTTATTTATAGCAGCCATCGTGTGGCTCCTAATGTGTGATGATCTATGTGGGTGGACTGGCGGACTTTCACCTTACTTGTTTTATATTAATGTTTCTTCTATCTAAAATGTTCTCATCACGACTATTCAGAAAGGTTTAGTGATTTCTAACTTGTACGTATTGTTTATGAAGTGTCTCTACACTGTATGAGATCTTTTACCTTCTGGGGAGAGATGGGTGGCATTGTGCAGGTCCATGCTGAGAAATGGAGAGATCAATCGCCGAGGTTAAACCCCACCCTGTCACAACATAACCCCCCCCCCCCACCCCTCCCCCCCCTCTCCTCCTTGGCTCAACCTTTGACCTTTACCACAGTGCATCAGCCCGTCTCAGTCATTACATTGTCCTGTTCCCCCAGACTAAAAAAGATCTCCCATAGATACTGTATCAAAAAGGAAAGGGAAACGGTGAGTGTGAGAGGGGTTAATGCAGACACTGATCAAGTAACGTGTGGGATCACCGGTTTATGTTACTCTGTGTTAGGAACTGACTGTATAGGGTCCCTGGGAGGGAGCTGGGTGAAACCTTTAATAGCGCTGGTTCTTGATTCCCTTCCGAGATTTAGAGTGTTCTGGGGATCTGTCTGGCGGGACTATAAAGCCTGCTCCCCCTCGCTGTCTGAGCCCCAGTATCATGTCCCAAGTTACCCCAAAGCTGTCAAGGGTGAAATGTTGGAGTGTGCAATGATATCCCATCCACAAACAGTTAAACCACTCACCACTTTCTCCCTGCGGTGCATTCCTCTCATGCAATGTGTTATTGATGCAGGGTTAGATACTGCCATATGTCTGTTTTGTGGTGCTGGTGTGTGTGTTGGGTGTGGTGCGTGCATGAAGTGGGCGGGTTATGCGGGTGTGTATCGCATTGTGTGTGTGTGTGTGGTGTGTGTTGTGTGTGTGTGTTGTGGTGGTGTGTGGTGGGTGTGGTGTGTGTGTGTGTGTGTGTGTGTGTGTGTGTGTGTGTGTGGTGTGTGTGTGTGTGTGTGTGTGTGTGTGCCAGAGGCTGGGTGAATCGGATGAACACGGGTTCTGCTGTCTGTCTGTCCCACAGGAGCAGGCACGCATACTGGAGATGGGAATCACTGGACCAGAGGGACACGTGCTGAGCAGGCCAGAGAGGTGGGAAACTATAATCAATATCAAATCAAATGTATTATATACCGCTTCTACATCAGCTGATATCTCAAAGTGCTGTACAGAAACCCACCTTAAAAGTCCAAACAGCAAGCAAATGCATGTGTAGAAGCACGGTGGCTAGGAAGAAATCCCTAGAAAGGCCAAACCGAGGAAGAAACCCTGGAGAGGAACCAGGCTATGAGGGGGGGTCAGTCCTCTTCTGGCTGGTGCGGTGAGATATTATAACAGAACATGGCCAAGATATTCAAATGTTCATAAATGACAGCATGGTCAAGCTAATAATAATCACAGTAGTTGTCGAGGGTGCAGCAAGTCAGCCACCTCAAGGAGTAAATGTCAGTTGGCTTCATAGCCAATCATTAAGAGTATCTCTACCGCTTATAAGACACAATACGTCTGTTGTGTGTGTGTGTGTGTGTGTGTGTGTGTGTGTGTGTGGTGTGTGTGTGTGTGTGTGTTGTGTGTGGTGTTGTGTGGGTGTGTGTGTGTTGTGTGGTGTGTGTGTGCCAGCGGAATTGTGTGGAATCAGAAGGTATGCATGCACGTTTGCACACATTGGTTCGTGCTGAACAATACGGACCAAAGTAAAATAAATGAGATATGGAAAAAAAATGCACTCTGGTCAATTCTTCCAACAAACAAAGCAATGTGAAATCCGCAGGCAACCACTAACAGAGTGGAGCTTTGGTCCCATATAAAGCTGGCATTGCATCAGAGACATCTCCAGACTGGTTTACAGCAGAACAAAGTGCACTGGCAATAAGGTGAGTTTGCCAGTCCAGGTTTAGTTGAATCTGTTATCTCAGAACTAATTGATTGTCTATATGTGTCCGACTGCCTGCCTGTCTGCCTGTCCGTCTGTCCTGTCTGCCTGCATCATGCGTGTGTGTCAATGTAGGAGTGTATGGACTAAGCTA
>NC_036860.1:24489570-24507070 GCF_002910315.2 Salvelinus sp. IW2-2015 | reverse complement strand
CTGCTAGGAAAGTTTAGAGTGCTTCTGTAAGAAAGGAAGACATCGATAACTGATAGGAGGAGACGCTTGGCACTTTGACTCAGAGTAATTCATATCTACTTTGGCTGTGGCTACCCAGCTAATGTAGAGAACTTTTCCAGCTTTTTCGATATCGAAATTAACTGAGGGATCACAATCACAGCTGAAGCAATCTACCCCTGTCTGAGTTTACTCTCTTCTTATCATCTCTCTCTCTTCTTCGTCTTCTTTCTCCTTCCTTCGTCTCTCTCGTCGTCTCTCTCTTCTTCTCTCTCCCTGTCTCTCTCTCTCTCTCTCTCTCTTCTCTCTCTCTCTCTACTGCTCTCACTCTCTCTCTCTCTCCTTCTCTCTCTCTTCTCGGTCTCTTGCTCTCTTCTTCATCTTCTCGTCTCCTCTCTCTCCCTCTCCTCTCCCTCCTCCCCTCCCCTCCCTCCCAGTGGTGACTGAAGTTGGACTGGCAGTGGCCACTGACTTTCGCGTGGCGCAGAAGGCCATAGGGAAGGATGACTTCACTCAGATCCCTGAGGGCGTGAACGGAGTGGAGGAGAGGATGTCCCTCATCTGGGACAAGGCTGTGGTGAGGATGAGAGGATGGCTGGACCACTATCTGCATGGCACGTGTCTATCTCTCTCTTTCTTTCTTTGGCTGCGTCTCAAATGGCACTCTATTCCCTTTATAAGGCCCATATAGCTCTCATCAAGAGTAGTGCACTGTATAGGGAATAGAGTGCCGTTAGCTTCACTACCTCTCACCGACCCTTTTTTTTACCTTGCTCCCTCTAACCCTCTTAGCTACTCTCTAAGTACCCCACTCCTTGAAATTCATGCTGCACTGTGTCCACAGTTCACCTCACTTTCTCCTTTCTCCTCTTCCCTAATCCATCTGGTAGTGTGGTTTTATGTTTCTATGAGTGCTCTTGTTRTCTCTCTCTCTATCTCTGGATCTGTCCCCCCGGCCGTTCATCCTGCTTAGAACAGTATAGATCTCTTCCTTTTCTCATTCTCGTTCTTGCTCTTTCATGTGCAGACAGACGTTGGTTTGTATTTATGGACAGCTGTGTTATGAATGAAAAGTTGTGGTGCTGCTTTGCCTCTGAAATTCAGATGAATTATTCACACTTAAGTCTCCCTTCAGGCAAAAACACATGGTCTCGGCACTAGCATTGACAGGAGTGTGTGTGTGTGTGCGTGTGTGCGTGTGCGTGTGCGCGTGTGTTCTTGCGTGAGACTACCAGAGTGCCCACGCCCACCAGTCAGCTGCAAAACCATCTTTGCTTAGCTAGCCATTCACCGTTAGCATTTCTTCCGGTTCACTCAGACCACCGGCAAGATGGACGAGAACATGTTTGTTGCCGTGACGAGCACCAACGCCGCCAAGATCCTGAACCTGTACCCCCGTAAAGGCCGGGTTGCCGTGGGCTCCGACGCCGACCTGGTCATCTGGGACTCGGACGCTGTCCGCACCATCACCGCCAAGACGCACAACTCGGTAAGAGGTCAAAGGTCAAACATCTGTCAAATACATAAAAACGTACAATGACAATTGACATGGACTACATGGGCAAATACATAAAGGMGGTACACTGAATGAAAGGGACTGAATACGCCAAAGTCGAATAGTCCCTCATATAGGCAACATTTCAGCCACAATGTTCAATGAGCTTAAAGTCCATTTCACTTTTCATTGTAGCAGTCAGCACTCATCAAGGACATTCAGGTCACTGTGGTTTACCAGTCAAGGACATGGAGGAGGAGTGCCTTTGACTTCTACTACCACAGATGTTCRGACAAACATTATAGCAGGCCTGGTGAGCTCTGGCTGGTGGTCATTGTGGACATTCAGTTCTGGTCTGAGAGCTGCGTAGCTGCAAAGGTAACATGGTTCTCCAGAGGAGTGTGAGACAGCGAGAGAGAAAGAGAGTGAAAAGCGCTGGCCTGCTCCCAGTGACAGTTCAGTTCCTCCTAAAATAACTCCCTGTAGACGTCCACAGCTACTAAAGCGCACACCATTGGCCCTCACRATCCTCCATTACTGCTGCTGGAGAGAGACCTCTTAGAATGCAGGGGTTGATGAATGCGGCTGAGGAGAGAGAGGAGACGTTACTGTTGTAGGAAAACAAAACAATGTTTCGCCCTTTTTCTTAGRCGTACTCCTCTCAAAGGCAATACTTCACTATGTTTGGGGGGGGGGGAGTCAGATTCATTTTTTAAATAATTGGCTTTGAGGTCGTTTTTATGTTCGCTAGCCATGTTGTGAGCAGCCACCACTGTGTGTTGTTCAGCTCCTCTCTCTTGTCCCTCGTCCCTAATCACAAGGACAGGAAGTGAAGCGTGGATCACACAGGAGCCCAGAGAATACAGAGCAGTACAGGGTTAAACAGAGGATGTGTCCACTCAGGAAATCAAGCCTTCTGCACTTCCTCCTGCAGCCACAGAGAGTGAGGGAACGAGAGACAGACCTAAGAGAAAAGCAGCGGAGTCCGATGAAGAGGTATGGAGAGAAAGAAAAACAGAGGGAGAGAGAGAGAGAGAGAACGAAAAAAAAGAGAGGGAGAGAAAGAAAGAGCTGGAAAAAGATTGGACATGTTTTCAGTGATTTTTCCACTTGTAGAAAATATACAGCGAGACCAAAGGTTCTTACAGAATGATGTCACCTTCTCATTTCCTGTGTGTAGCCCCTCCAGACAACAGAACAGCACACAAGAACACATAACATAAGAACTGGGGCTCCTGTCCATGTTTATAATAGCTACAGTGATCTATTGTACACAGTAGTTCAGTGCTTTATACCATTATATCTGTGTATCCCTCCCTCCTTAGTAAATACAAGTATCCTCAGTTATCTGAAATGTTTTGATTCTGGTTAGCTTTGTTTATGTTGTTGCACAGAGAGCCAGGCCATGACATCATACTTGGCAGGCCTTATGTCCTGTCCTGGGCTGAATCTGGAACATGCTAAAACACCAGGGCCGTGTGCACAGGAACAAACTGACAATGGGGGGGGGGGGGGGAGGAAAAGAGTAAGAGGAAGAGAGTTTAGTGGCAGGAGTATAGAGGGAGGGGGAAATGGATCAGGGAGAACGGGCGAGAGTGAAAGAGAGTAGGAAAAAAGTGGGAGAGAAAGTGAGACAGAGAGAAGGAAAGAGAGAAAGTGCAAGAAAGAGAGAGAACGGGTAGAGTGATGCTTGGATTCATTAGCCCCAGCTGTGCGATGGCAGCTGTTTGTCTTTGTATGCCAAATAGAGGCGTATGAGAAACAGGCCGACTGGATGATGAGGAATGAAGAGGAGGAGGAGCAGGAGGGTTATTTCTCTCTCTTCTCACACAMATGTTGTTAATTAAGGCAGAACCATGGTCTCATCTCTACAGAGACGGCCTGCCCAGCCGCCTGCCAACCCGCCTCCTCTTTTCCTCTGTCCTCCCAGCCAAACTGGGCCTGTGTGTCCATGACTCCACTCATCTCTGCCTCAATAGGCTCTCTGTCTCAAAACAACACATAGAATTGACAAACAAATTGACAAACAAACAAACCAAAACAATGGCAAAAAACACACATTTCTTTCCACAGGGCTGTGGGGTGAGACAGGGATGCAGCTTAAGCCCCACCATCTTCAATATATATATCAACGAATTGGCGAAGGCACTAGAACAGTCTGCAGCACCCGMRCTCATCCTACTAGAATCAAATGTCTACTGTTTGCTGATGATCTGGTGCTTCTGTCCCCAACCAATGAGGACTTACAGCAGCACCTAGATCTTTTGCAAAGATTCTGGCAGACCTGGGTCTGACAAAGCTGTGAACGAGCTTAGAGACAAGGCAAGAACGGCCTTCTATGCTATCAAAAAGAAGATAACATTTGACATACCAATTAGGATCTGGTTAAAAATACTTGAATCAGTTATAGAACCCATTGCACTTTGTYGTTGTGAGGTCTGGGGTCTGCTCACCAACCAAGAATTCACAAAATGGGACAAACACCAAATTGAGACTCTGCGTGCAGAATTCTGCAAAAATATAATCCGTGTACAACGTAAAACACCAAATGATGCATGCAGAGCAGAATTAGGCCGATACCTGCTAATTATCAAAATCCAGAAAAGTGACGTTAAATTCTACAACCACCTAAAAGGAAGCGATTCCCAAACCTTCCATAACAAAGCCGTCACCTACAAAGAGATGAACCTGGAGAAGAGTCCCCTAAGCAAGCTGGTCCTGGGGCTCTGTTCACAAACACAAACAGACCCCACAGAATCCCAGGACAGCAACACAATTAGACTCAACCAAATCATAAGAAAACTAAAATATTATTACTTGACACATTGGAAAGAATTAACAAAAAAAAGAGCAAACTAGAATGCTATTTGGCTCTAAACAGAGAGTACACAGTGGCAGAATACCTGACCATTGTGACTGACCCAAACTTAAGGAAAGCTTTGACTATGTACAGACTCAGTGAGCATAGCCTTGCTTTTGAGAAAGGCCGCCATAGGCAGACCTGCATCTCAAGAGAAGACCTGCTATGTGCACACTGCCCACAAAATGAGGTGGGAACTGAGCTGCACTTCCTAACCTCTTGCTCAGTGTATGACCATATTAGAGYCACATATTTCCCTCACATTACACAGATCCACAAAGAATTTGAAAACAAACCCAATTTTGATATACTCCCATTTKTACTGGGTYAAATACCACAGTGTGCCATCACAGCAGCAAGATTTGAAAAGGGCAACCAGTGAAGAACAAACACCATTGTAAATACAACCCATATTTATGTTTATTTATTTTCCCTTTTGTACTTTAACTATTTGCACATAATATGACATTTGAAATGTCTTTATTCTTTTGGAACTTTTGTGATTAAACATTACAATGTTCATTTTTATGGTTTATTTCACTTTTGTTTATTGTCTAGTTCACTTGCTTTGGCAATGTTAACATATGTTTCCCATGCCAATAAGAGGCTTAAATTAAATTGAATTGAAATTTAATGGCCTCTCGTCAGACCAGTTTAATGAGCAAAACATCCAAGTCTGATTAGCTTTAGTGGAATTTGCCATCTCTATCGGAATTAGCCTGTCGGCTCATAATGTGGTGCGTAGCCATGAGGTCATGCGTTTCAGAGTCCCTGTTTATTTTGCCGTACTTGATCATCTCAGTCCACAAAGACACACTGATGTAAACTCCTGTAAACTCTTCGGCTCCATTTGTTTCAGACGAGTGACTAATGTCAGACTGCAGAAAACTGGAAATAGTTGCGTTGACGTTGGAGCCGGTTGCTTCTGCACCGCTGTACTGTCATTTCCTCAGTTTGGTAACTCCCGAGAGAGAGGCCCTGCAGCTGCTCATCATTTGTATTACTGGGTTGTGTTGTGAATGGCTAAAGTTAGGTCATCTCTACAGTAAGGCAGCATAACGGACTGTACTAACTGGGGTGCAACGGGGGGGGGCAGGCTTGATAAATCTAAAGTTTTTGTTGTGATTTTGTCCTCTCTTTTGTTGGCCTAACACCACTGATCATAGACATACAATATCAAGTTGAAGTATAATGTGTGTGTTTGTGTGTGTTTGTGTGTTTTCCAGGCTGCTGAGTTCAACGTGTTTGAGGGCATGGAGCTGCGTGGTGCCCCCTCGGTGGTGATTTGCCAGGGGAAGCTGGTGCTGGAGGATTGTGTGTGTTTGTGTGTTTTCCAGGCTGCTGAGTTCAACGTGTTTGAGGGCATGGAGCTGCGTGGTGCCCCCTCGGTGGTGATTTGCCAGGGGAAGCTGGTGCTGGAGGATGGGAACCTGCACGCCATCTCCGGGGTCGGTCGCTTCATCCCATGCACCCCCTTCCCAGACTTTGCCTACAAGCGCATCAAGGCCAGGAAGCAGGTAAAAGATGCTAGCGTCTCTCTCCTTACTCCTGTCTAGTCAGAATCTACTGTACTCTAAGGCTGTGTTGACACAGGCATCCCAATTCTGATCTTTTGACCAATTATGGGCAAAAGATCTGATCTGATTGGTCAAAAGACCAATTAGTGGCAAAATATCAGAATTGGGCTGCCTGTATAGACACAGCCTAAGTCTGTCTCCCCTTTATAAAAGTATTAAACAATATATTTCCAAAGTAACAAAGTATTTCCAATGAACATATTCCCAACTCTTCAGTTCTGTCTTATGTTTTATGCGGATTGTTTGTTACATGCCAGAGTGTTGCTATGTGACACTGAGCCAAGGTAAAGGACTGTGAGGACTGTGAGGTATGTGAGGCAGTGGAGGCTGCTGYGGGGAGGACGGCTCATAATAATGGCTGGAATTGAGTGAAAGGAATGGTATCAAACACATGAAAAAAAAAGATACATGTCCTTGATACCGTACCATTAACTCCATTCCGGACATTATCATGAGCCGTTCCTCCCCTCAGCAGCCTCCACTGGTATGAGGTGTGTGAAGTACAGTATTTGAAGACTGCAAGGTCTGTGAGGTCCGCGAGTTGCYGACATCTGGAAGTGTTTTCTCAGTGGTTAGGGATTAATCAGGACTAATCTGATGTAGAGCTGAGATGAGCCATCCAGAACCCACAAACATGGAAGATGTCAGTGCGGCTTTACTTTCAAGGCGGTTTAGCTTTGCGCGAATGCATACTGCTGCTGTGGATCAGCCTATGCCACACATCATCAGACATGCCATCAATCTCAATGTACATACTGAAATGGTAATCCAAAGCAGTGTGTTCAATGGAGACAGACTGCACTTYTATATCTCAGCTGTTTTCACACCAACCCGTACCGCAATCTCTATCGCACTCCACACTGCCCTTTCCCACCTGGACAAAAGGAACACCTATGTGAGAATGCTGRTCATTGACTACAGCTCAGCGTTCAACACCATYGWGCCCWRAAAGCTCATCACTAAGCTAAGGACCCTGGGACGAAACACCTCCCTCTGCAACTGGATCCTGGACTTCCTGACGGGCCGCCCCCAGGTGGTAAGGGTAGGTAACAACACATCTGCCACGCTGATCCTCAACACTGAGGCCCCTCAGGGGTGCGTGCTCAAWTCCCTCCTGTACTCCATGTTCACCCACGCCTGCGTGGCCAAGCATGACTCCAACACCATCGTTAAGTTTGCTGACGACACAATGATGGTAGGCCTGATCACCGACACTGATGAGACAGCCTATAGGGGGGAGGTCAGAGACAACAACCTCTCCCTRAATGTGAGCAAGACKKAGGAGKTGATRGTGGACTACAGGAAAAGGAYGGCCGAACASGCCCCCATTCACYTCGARGGGGCTGTAGTGGAGCGGGTCGAGAGTTTCAAGTTCCTTGGTGTKCACATCACCAACAAACTATCATGGTCCAAACACACCAAGACAGTCMTGAAGACGGCACGACAACACCTTTTCCCCCTCAGGAGACTGAAAYGTTTGTTACCACACGGCAAGCGGAACCGGAGCGTCAAGTCTAGGTCCGAAAGGCTCCTTAACAGCTTCTTCCCCCAAGCCATAAGACTGCTGAACAGTTAATCAAATGGCCACCCGGACTATTTACATTGACACCCTCCCTTCCCCCTTTGTTTTTACACTGCTACTACTCGCTGTTTATTATCTATGCCTAGTCACTTTACCACTACCTACATGTACAAATTACCCCGACTAACCTGTACCCCCGCACACTGACTCGGTACTGTCATTCCCTGTATATATTCCCTTGTTATTGTTATTTTATTGTGTTACTTTTATTTTATTTTATTTTTTACCTAAGTTTCTTTGGTAAATATTTTCTTAACCCTATTTCTTGAACTGCATTGTTGGTTAAGGGCTTGTAAGTAAGCATTTCACGAATACACCTGTTGTATTCGGCGCATGTGACAAATAACATTTGATTTGACTGTGTACACATAGGACGTCTGTCCTCTGGCAGTCGCGCTGGTGTTAGCTATAACAGCAATACATTATGGACTGCATGTCTGTCTGTCGGTGTCCAGGCTTCGGGGGCATAATAGGAAGTCTGTCTCCCCAATTGGAAGGCACAAGATAAAAATAGCATTSAGAGTGTGTAACGCAGATGGGAATTGCCAGAAAATGCGGTAATGGTGTCTTAACTACCTCTCTGGGTGATCTCACGTATCCTTTTGATGTAGGTGCTGGAGAATGGGGGGATTGAACGAGGGGATGGGGATGTTTGAGAGAGAAGTATTACGTCAGACTTGAGTGTTCACCTCAGCGGAGTTGGCTGTTGGCTGTGGGTTGTATACTGTAACGACTGACTGCCAGTTAGAACCCTCTCCACAGAGGGTTCTAAATGGAACCAAAAAGGGTTCTACCTGGAACCAAAAAGGGTTATCCTATGGGGACAGCCGAAGAACCTTTTTGGAACAATTTTTTCTAAGAGTGTAGCTCAGCTTCCAGGAATTCCTCAGTCACATAATCCTAGGACAGAGGACAGAAGCTTGCATGTCAAATAAGAACAGTGTCTCAGTCTGCAGTGCGTCTGTCTGTCAGTAAATCTGGAAGTGCTTTCCTTAGGAAAACACCGGGTGAAATATGCATTTTGATTCAGGCACAACGCGTTCTACAAACAAACCCATGAATCAAATTATAAACAGGCATTGTCTTGGAGAACTGTTGTAAACTTACCAACAGACATGATACCCTATTCATCTCTCTTTCTCTCCTTCTTTATCTCGACCCCTCCTTCCTCCTCTCACTTTCTCTTTCTCTTTCTCTCCACTCCCCCCCTCTCCTTCTCCCCCTCCCCCCTCTCAGCTGGCAGTCCTGCGGGCAGTGCCCAGGGGCATGTATGATGGCCCCGTGTCTGACTTCTCGCCCATGTCCCGTGGCGGTACCCCCTCAGCGTCTGCCCGCACCTCCCCCACCAAGCAGCCCGTGAGGAACCTCCACCACTCGGCCTTTAGCTTAGCAGGTAACCCTGCACAACGCGGTGAGCTTCAGCAACCTTTTAATTTACCCATCTGTCTTCCCATACCTTGCCGTCATAGGAAGTACCAGGAACCTGACACACACACACACTCAACAACAGTCAACAATGACACATTACAATGCAATTCACGCTTGATATGCTGCCATGGTCGACTTTGCCGTTTGTCTGCGGAATAGCCTTCGGGTGAAATCTGACATTTTACCATAATCAAATTTTCTGCCTTCATGATTTGTTTGAGGTAATAAATGCACACAGCACAAGACATTTGTCCTCCAGCCATCTTGGTACTTCCAGACAGTGCTCTATATGTTTCTCAAGTCTTTTTGTTATCTTAAAAAAAAAAAAGTTTTTTTACATTGGTTGATTTAATTCATTTCAGCTTGATGCAGCTTTGTCTTGGTTCTCTCTCTCTCTCCCTCTCTCTGTATGCATCTTAATTCAACTACAGTATGTTCTAAGATTTCCGCCCAGACATCTGGCATCTCACTTTCGTAGTTGTTGTCTGTTTAATGAAGCTCATCTAATGAGCGGGTACAATGAGGCTGATGATAATTGATGTGTCTAAAGTTCGTTCACATAACCAATAGCAGAGCTTGGTGGAGCGTTGAGTGACAGTGCGATTACATACATCTGCAACCTCTTTTCAAAGTACAACCTTTGAGGGAGGAGCCAAATAAACAATAGTTTAARAGGAATAGTTGATGTGTGATGCACTGATGCAGGATGAGGGAGGGTGACCTGCATTGGAAAGTATTTCCCCATGGCTGTAGTCTAGTGGGGGTTTATTCCATTCATCCCCATCGTTCCCAGAAAGCCAGAGAGCCTGCTTTCCTTTCCTAGGCTGTGTGTTTATAAACCAGACCTGGCCTATTCTCTCCTTCTGGCTTCCAAGATAATCCCCTGTTCGAATACTAGCCACTCACTCTGGGAATAAATACCCCTCTCGTCCACATCCAGTACATGCAAGAGCACATACAAATATACCCGRGTACACACACACACAAACGTAACACACACATGCGCGCGCACACACAGACGCAAGCACACTCACAGGACTCTGCAGAATAGGGCTTCATCTCACCAGCCACAGGGTTGATATACTTCTCTGTCTCCAGATGTGAAGTAACCTTGGCCGTGTTTCGTGCAGAGAGGATGTGYTAGAGTTCTACAGTGTAAAACACTGGCCCGGAGAGAGTGTAAGACTTAAAACAGTAGGCGTAAATCTCTCCTTGTCCATTATGCCAATTTAATCCAGGGCTAATCCCAATCCCGTTGGCGGTCGAAAAGGGATTTATTCCAGAGGTCGCCAAGGTCGCGTCGCCTGGTTGGTTTGTCTCATGACGAACGCTAGTTTCTAGTGGAGAAACTGGCTTTGTTGAGGGGAATCTGTAAGAGACAGCGCTAAATCATGTATGTCTGTGTCAGGTCCCCCCACCACAGAGGATCTCCCCATCCGGCCAGCGGGACGCCGCATCGTAATTCCCCCCGGTGGTCGCTCCAACATCACATCCCTTAGCTAAGAGGTTGAACCAGGATCGAGACCAGTCAGAAGATGACAACAGCCACTGGGAGAAGACGGAGACATGATTAGTTACAAGTTAAGAGTTGAGCAAAACACTGAATCCTCATGCCTTACCAGCCACAATGCTACCTGCTTAAGCTTCTAAAGCACCGTTTTCCTCCTCCTAGGGAATTGCAGGTCAGTCACTAGAACAATAGGTTAATTTGAAGGATATTTGGCAAAACCTTTACACAAAGATTGAATTTGTATGCCGTGGAATTACATGWGCATGGTCATAACCAGAATATAGGTAATCAATCAATGTGTATTACTGTCCCTTACTGTCAACATTAGTAGTTGTTTTAACTGTGCATTGACCGTTTCGGTTCTACTCTGAATCCATAATATAGTTAAATGAACCTCATGATAACTGTCATGACCAGTGACCACAGTGTTCTGATGCCTGTTCCCTAGGACAAGTAATACTGCTTTTCTCATAGCAATTCTTTGTTTTTTTTTCTTCCATCACGTTCTCGGCTTTCAATGTCACCCTTTTTGAGTGCTAGTCTGCAGATATACAGTAGTTTGCTAGCGGTGTAATAATAACATGCAGTAACGTCCATTACTGATAGGTGGCACTGTGAGTATGTATGGTAGATGTAACGTAGCTTTGTGAATGATGTTGTCGCTGGCTCCCTGGGTTGTTGAACCAGAAGTGATAGTCATTTAATCATTTAAAAAAAAAAAGGAAACTAGATAAAAACACATCTGGTAATACAGATATTTTGTAAACATGTAATAGCATGTTGGTAGAAGTGGTTGTCAGGTTAATTTTCCCTTGCGCTCTGCTCCATCCTGGCTGTAGATTCCATTGAGAAACCGTCCTTTGCCATTGCTTCAAGCTTAATGCCTGTTCCTATACATACCGTTTAGCAAGTCATCTGGGGGGGTAAAAGGAAAATGCGCAAGAAGTACCAAGCTCAACTTCKATGGCCTGGGTCGTGAAATTGTAATTCTGAGCTTTGTGAACATTACTACATAAAGAAAATGAAATGATTAAAAGTAACAAACCTGATTTGAAATAACAGTAATTCACCTCTGTCTTTTATTTTTTTTATTTTCATGGCAATGTGGGATCTCGTTTTGAAGCAGCAGACCATCGTAACCTGCATTCAAGAACATAACATTGAAGCGTAATGTCGTGCTGTTTTAAATCTCAACACTCTGAGAGTCTCCACATTTCTGTACACTCTACCTGACTGACAGCCCTTAGTTTGGTAACTAACACCAAGGGGAAGACAGACACGCTTAACCCTGGGTCACTRTCTTTCACAATTCTTTTCTATGCGTCTGTTTGGTCTACCTGTCCCAGACAAGGCAGGGGATTGTAATATGTTTTCAGAAAGAGGCGAGGAGGACGAGGAGAGCTTTATTTTTGCTATCCCAATCAGCTGAGGGAGAGGTTGTGAGGAAGTCATTGTCTTTTAATGAGTGATGGTGTGGAACTTCAAGCCATCCAAGTGGTGATTATATTTATGTTAGTTTGACTTGATCTTTGTTATTGTTTTTTTAGGTTCTTTTTTTTTTTTTACTGTTGTATCAAAACCCAGAGAAGGCAGGTAATAAAAAAAAAAACGTTGAGGTGTGATGTGGTGTTATGAACTGTTCCTGAATAAACATGAGTTGCAACTGACTGGCTGTCACTCTTTTATCTTTRAATCTACATTATAGTAGAAATAAAAAATACATACCTTTTAAAACTTCTTCAGGATCAGTGGGTCCCCCACGGGACGGTTCAGCTAACGTAGGATAATGCGATTAGCATGAGGTTGTAAGTAACAAGAACATTTKCCAGGACATAGACATATCTGATATTGGCAGAAAGCTTAAATTCTTGTTAATCTAGCTGCACTGTCCAATTTACAGTAGCTATTACAGTGAAATAATACCATGCTATTGTCTGAGGAGAGTGCACAGTTATGAACTTGAAAAGTTATTAATAAACCAATTAGGCACATTTGGGCAGTCTTGATACAAAATGTTGAACAGATATGCAATGGTTCATTGGATCAGTCTAAACCTTTTCGCGTACACTGCTGCCATCTAGTGGCCAAAATCTAAATTGCACCTGGGCTGGAATATACATTATGGCCTTTCTCTTGCATTTCAGAGATGATGGTACAAAAAAATMGTTGGTTTTTTCTTTGTATTTTCTTTTACCAGATCTAATGTGTTATATTCTCCTACATTCATTTCACATTTACACAATCTTCAAAGTGTTCTCTCATAGAAATTGGATGTGTAGTCCTGACAGTTAATAGTACTAATAATACTGACAGTATTATTGCTGTTCCAGTATATTACATTTCTATCTGCACAATTCTGGATTCATACTACCATTGTTTTGGGGATTTCCC
The DNA here is from genome assembly GCF_002910315.2 of Salvelinus sp. IW2-2015. Taxonomy (NCBI): domain Eukaryota; kingdom Metazoa; phylum Chordata; class Actinopteri; order Salmoniformes; family Salmonidae; genus Salvelinus; species Salvelinus sp. IW2-2015. The sequence continues at coordinate 24,494,209 of NC_036860.1, read as the reverse complement.
ATTTTCTGACCCATTGTTAATCCTGGCAGTAAACTTGTCACCACTCTGTTATCATTTTTCTATTTTATAGCCAGTTAAAGTATCATGACATCACTTTTGATGACTGTCATTATGAAAAACTGAGAAGATTGCTTCTATAAAACGCCATCGCAGTCTGGAGTGGGAGATAGTCAGCATTATTTTGCAAACACGGGCAATTCACAAGGACTTCTTGGCATTGTATATAAACCCTCCCAAGATAATGTAGTTGTCACTGGCCAGTTAGTTTCTACAGTATGTGCATTTACAACAGATGAGCTTGTGTGGGGGGAGAGAGAGGCTCTTTGAGGAGAAATCCAAAATAAGTCCACTGTTATTCTTATCTTATGTGATCCTCCAGCTTGACTTCAWTTTGGCTTTATGAGGAGCGTATATCATTCACGGAGACTCACAGATTACCCCGTGAATGTGGGAAAGCGCTGGATCAACTTTGATCTCAGAGCCCACCGAGGAAGAGTAATGGGGGCTTGTCTTAAAAGGGGATCTGGGGAGAAGTTGGCCACAGTCAGACTAGCAGTGAATGGGAAAACCACATGATGCATGGTAACTTGCTGATGATGCATTAAGAGGTAATGTCTCCAGCTGATTAAGACAGGAGAGGGTGGGCGGTCAGAGAGAGAGAGGTCTCGGACACAAGGACTCCAGTCTTGACTTGATCTCTGGCAAGATCTTACAAATGAGAGTCTGTAGTATCAGGGAAGAGGTAAAACATTCTACATTTTTGTCAGTATAGGACAGATAATTAGTTACAGGCAGCATGACTTTGGCTGTTATGACCATTATGACCTCAGCAGCTCTGAACATAACCTCTGTTTTTCTAAGGGGTGGAGGAGCTCAGCAATAATGAAGTGTGACATAAACTCAGCGTAAGCTTCACAAAGCCCTGAAAGTACCAAATGACATATTAGCTCATGCACAGCTTTGAAGAAATACAGTGTGATTCACCAAGGAAACAGTGGCTAAATTGGTGTGTTCACCCCAAATTACTTGGTGAGCTCACCATTCTGGTGTGTAACAACAAATACTGGAGCCAAATCTGGAGAAGAAGGAGGAGCAACAAAGCCTTCTCATAAAGAAAAATACTTCAGACAAACAAATCAAGCCTAAACTATGCTTCCTGTTRCTGCGGGACTACAATTGATTGTCTGGGGGATGCTATACTTAGCTTATTCTCTTTGGTGCCATTCTCCACTGTGTCTCTGTCCTACCCAGAGCTGTGTCGGTCTGATTTTGGACTGTTTTCATGGGTTTGCCCTTTTGGCTCATAGTGATAAGGCCCCTAATGCGTTAGAGCCCTGTCACTCATCCATAGCCGCCTGCTAAGGCTACTGAGGAACTTACAACATAAGGTTGTTTAAGACAGACAGAGAGCACACAGCTCTCGCTCTCTCTAGAACATTCTTATTTTGAGTGTTTTGTGGTTCCCCATGCCTATTCAGGCATAAGCCCATCTCTGCAAAGGGCAAAATCAATACTTAAAAAATMTATACAGTATCAGTGGTGTTTACCTTGGTTCCAACATATCAGTGACATTAAAAACTTCTCTAGGGTAGGGGGGCAGCATTCGCAATTTTTGATGAAATGCATGCCCAAATTAAACTACCTGCTTCTCGTGCCCAGAAGATATGATATGCATATAACTGGTAGATGATTTGGATAGAAAACACTCTAAAGTTTCCAAAACTGTTAAAATAGTGTCTGTGAGTATCTGTGAGAACTGTGAGAACTGATTTGGCAGGCGAAACCCTGAGAAAAATCCATTCAGGAAGTAGTTTTTTMGGGGTTTTGTAGTTTTCTATTCAATGCCATTACAGTATCCATTAACTTAGGACTCAAATTGCAGTTTCTATGCCTTCCACTAGATGTCAACAGTCTTTAGAAATTGTTTCAGGCTTGTATTCTGAAAAGTGAGGACGTAAGAGCAGTCTGAATGAGTGGACCCTAAAGTGTCACAGAGCTTTTTCATGRYCGAGACCYAGAGAGTGCCTTTCTTGTTTACCTTTTAAATTGACGACGTTATTGTCCGGTTGAAATATTATCGATTATTTAGGCTAAAAACAACCTGAGGATTGAATATAAACATCGTTTGACATGTTTCTATGAACTTTACCGGTACAATTTAGATTTTTTTGTCTTCCTGTTTTGACTGCGTTTGAGCCTGTGGATTACTGAAGAAAACGCGCAAACAAAACTGAGGTTTTTGGATGTAAAGAGACTTTATCGAACAAAAGGAACTTTTATTGAGTAAATGAATGTCTGCTGAGTGCAACCATATGAAGATCATCAAAGGTAAGGGATTKATTTTATCTCTATTTCTGACTTGTGTAACTGTTCTACTTGGCTGGTTACTGTTTGTAATGATTTGTATAGTGGGCTATGTTCTCAAATAATCGTAAGGTATGCTTTCGCCGTAAAGCATTTTTTAAATCTGACACCGTGGTTGGATTCACAAGAAGTTAATCTTTAAACCTATGTAAAATATGTTTTGTTTTCTGAATTTGTATAATGAGTATTTCTGTATTTGAATTTGGCGCCCAGCAGTTTCACTGGCTGTTGAAGAGGTGGGACGCTAARYTCTCATGTACCCAAGTTAACACAGACTCATCCAACCGTAGGCATGATWCTCCTACAGAAATACAAACAGTGAATGTACACAACAGAGGCATGAACCCGTTTTGAATCCTCAACTTTATTTTAAATACATTATTAGCACAGACATAAATAAATAAACGTGAAAGGATTTTTGTAGACACTGTATTTGGTCTGTGTGGGGAGGGGAAAACGGAACATTTGCTGTTAATGGCAGAGAGGTTTGTAACTCTCTTTCTTATTGGTCTATTAACTAATTTACCGCATGGGGATGTCACCACGGAAGGCCAAAACTCCATCCCACCAAAACAGACTGAAATTTCAGGCAGTCTTTTCAAGCAGCGCTTACACTAAAAGTGCATTATCATAATTTTCACAATTTCACAGTATTATTCCAACCTCATAGTGTTGAAATATAAAACACAGATTAATCCCATTTTTGGCTGCACTGGGSCTTTAAGTACACAGGAACACTACCACGAATAAACACTAGGTGYCAGTGTTTCATTGTAGTTTATCATAGAATATCAACCACACACGAAGCATGGAGATGGAGGAAAGGCTTGTTTGAAACCGATTTGAAATGGATTTGTCTATTTATCTGCCATCATTAATTATATAGTATTCCCTCTAGTCTCCTGTTGCTGCTAATCAGAAAACCAACACCACACATTATCAAAAACAGGTCTAGCATTTAACCCTCTGAGGTATTTCTCTGGCTAACTCATCACGTTGTTTTAAGATACACTTTATTAGTTAACGGAAATGTGTCTTCTGCATTAACCCAACCCCTTCAATATACACACACAGATACACACAAACACACATTAGGTTGGAGAGGCTGGAGCAGAGGGCAGCATCCAATGAGCAGACTTTAGGGGGTTGAGTCGGCAGTAGGTGGCACCTGTGATATTGARGACAGCAACCCTCCGGTTACCAGCTCACGCCTGCCAGATTCTTCCCCCGTCGGCAATGGGATTCGAACCCGCTTCTCTAACCCTCATTTTTTTGCAGGTTATGTACAGAAAGTCTTCTWTCATCTCTCTCTGGAGGGTACGCAGGTGTCAAACTCCTCTCTCTGAGGTCAGGAGGGTGTTCCAGGAGATGGTGATTGCCACTCAGAGTCAGTAGTGTGATTGATATGCTTTTGACACTCCCCCTTGGGAAGAGCCAGACAGGCCTACAACTACAGGATTAATCCCCACCATAACCACTACAACCCCCAGCCTTAAAGGTCCAATGCAGCCTTTCATTTTTGGGTAACAATTAAGTATCTTACTGTGATTGTTTTCATTTCAAATGGTCAAAAAGAAACAAAAATAGCTTCTTAGCGAAGTTCAGATTCTCATGCAAGAATTTAGCTTGGACTGTCTGGGAGTGGAGAGGGGAAAACTGAAAATTAGCTGTTATTGGCAGAGAGGTTTGGAACTCTCTTTCTTACTGGTCTATTAACTAATTTACCACATGGTGATGTCACCATGGAAGGCCAAAACTCCATCCCACCAAAAAACGATGACATTTCAGGCAGTCTTTTCAAACAGCTCTTACGCTAAAAGGGCTTTATCATKATTTTCACAATTTCACAGTATTATTCCAACCTCATAGTGTGGAAATATATATAAAACACAGGAAAATCATGTTTTTGACTGCACTGGACCTTTAAGAAACCATATAGAGAGGCACAGCTCCAGGTAATAGGACTGAAAAATATACAGGCTCTACCCTAAGTGCTATGTGGTATATCCCAAGGCAGTTTGCACAGGAGGAGCCTAATACAACTCTTTTCTCTTTTACAACTATGTTTTTTCAGTCTTTTTAACCAATGCCTCCAACTGTTGCCAAATACACAAAAGGCCACGTTTCTCTGGCTATGTATTAAATACGCACAATGAGCAGTTAGTTAGGTAACGCCTGTGAATGTGAAAAGAAACGTTCACCAGTGTTTCTGCTGTTTAAAAGCAGCGCAGTAGTAAAGCACAGGCAGTGGTAAAGGTCGGTGTCCCAAAGAAAC
>NC_036860.1:24449570-24484570 GCF_002910315.2 Salvelinus sp. IW2-2015 | reverse complement strand
ATAATAAACAGTGAGTAGCAGCAGTGTAAAAACAAAGAGGGGGTGTCAATGCAAATAGTCTGGGTGGCCATTTGATTAATTGTTCAGCAGTCTTATGTCTTGGGGGTAGAAGCTGTTAAGGCGCCTTTTGGATCTAGACTTGGTGCTCCGGTACCGCTTGCTGTGAAGTAGCAGAGAGAACTGTCTCTGACTTGGGTGACTGGAGTCTTTTACAATTTTTTGGGCCTTCCTCTGACACTGCCTAGTATATAGTCCTGGATGGCAGGAAGCTTGGCCCCAGTGATGTAATGGGCTGTACGCACTACCCTCTGTAGTACCTTGGTATTTTGGTATTTTATTAGGAACCTTACGGTCGGTTGCCGAGTAGTTGCCATACCAGGTGGTGATGCAACCGGTCAAGATGCTCTCAATGGTGCAGSTGTAGAACGTTTTGAGGATCTAGGGACCCATACCAAACCTTTTCAGTCTCCTGAGGGGGAAAGGGCGTTGTCGTGCCCTCTTCAAGACTGTCTTGGTGTGTTTGGACCATGATAGTTTGTTGGTAATGTGGACACCAAGGAACTCGCTCCACTACAGCCCTGTCAATGTGAATGGGGGCGTGATCAGCCCTCCTTTTTCTGAAGTCCAAGATCAGCTCATTTGTCTTGCTCAGGTTGAGGGAGAGATTGTTGTCCTGTCACCACACTGCCAGGTCTCTGACCTGCTCCCTATAGGCTGTCTCATCGTCATCGGTGATCAGGCCTACCACCGTTGTGCTGTCAGCAAACGTAATGATGGTTCTGGAGTCGTGCTTAGCTATGCAGTCGTGGGTGAACAGGGAGTACAGAAMGGGACTAAGTATGCACCCCTGAGGGGCCCCTGTGTTGAGGATCAGCTTGGCAGATGTTTAGCCCCAGGGTCCTTAGCTTAGTGATGAGCTTTGTGGGCACTATGGTGTTGAGGYCTGAGCTGTAGTCAATGAACAGCATTCTCACATAGGTGTTCCTTTTGTCAAGGTGGGAAAGGGCAGTGTGGAGTGCGATTGAGATTGCGTAATCTGTGGATCTGTTGGGGAATTGGAGTGGGGCTAGGGTTTCCGGGATGACGGTGTTGATGTGAGCCATGACCAGCCTTTCAAAGCACTTCATGGCTACCAATGTGAGTGCTATGGGGAGGTAGTCATATATTACCAAAATTACGAAAGATTCCGGTAACTTTCGTAAATGACCCGTAGCTTTGCAACAACAGTGCTGATATTAGACAGGTATATTTCCCAAACCTGGCGCATGTTGTGGAAAATGCCAGAGCACCAGATTTACTTGATGAAATTCCCGACTAACATGCGGTTGGCACTTGCGCCGCCGTAGCGCCAGCCAAAAATAGAGCCCAGACAGACAGACAGACAGACAGGGGTGGTACGGGATGAGCTCTCCACCTGTAGAACGAGAACCCCCTGTGGAGCAGACAAGGCAGCCAGGCTGAGCAGCGTAGTGGAAGTTCAGAAGTTAATTATGCCCAGCTGTTTGATTAAAACATTTAATTTTACAAAATTAACCTCGAGCGATCTTTCTGTTAGCCGTTTTCCACGATGGTAAAGATGCAGTTGACGTCATTGTCTATTTCAATTGTACAGATATGGCCTCAAGACGTCAATTCGGTGACATCATTGTGTACAATAACTATCTGACCGCCATACCGTTGGTTCTGACCGTTACAGATTCCGCCTCCATCTTAGTCGTAGAAGTGAGTCGGGTGAATGGAGGATGGAATTTGCACACTGCCCCAATGGATACTCGGATGACGCAATCGTCATCGCACTGCACACTGCCCTATCCCATCGGGACAAGAGGAATACTTACGTAAGYATGCTGTTCATCGACTGCTGCTCAGCCTTCAACACCATAGTGCCCTRCAAGCTCATTACTAAACTCAGGGCCCTMGGTCTGAACCCCACCCTGTGCAAWTAGGTCCTGGACTTCCTGATGGGCCTACCCCAATTGTTGAATGTAGATAACAACACCTCTGCAACGCTGATCCTCAACACGGGGGCCCCACAAAGGTGRGTGCTCAGCRCCCTCCTGCACTCCCTGTTCACCGATGACCGCGTGGTCCCGCACGCGACAAGTTTGCTGATGATACAACAGTGGTAGACCTGATTGCCAACAATGACAAGACAGGGAGGAGGAGGTGAGGGCCCTGGCAGAGTGGTGCCAGGAAAATAACCTCTCCCTCTCCCTCAACATCAACAAAATGAAGCAGCTGATTGTGGACTACAGGAGACAGCAGAGAGAGCAGGTCCCCATACACAGTGGAGAGGGTGAAAAGCTTCAAGTTCCTTGGCGTGCACATCACTGACAACCTGAAATAGTCCATCCACACAAACAGGAGGCTGAAGAAATTTGGCRTGGCCCTTGACCCTCACGAACTTCTACAGATGCACCATTGAGAGCATCATGTTGGGCTGTATCACCGCCTGGTACGGCAACTGCACTGTCCTCAACCACAGGGCTCTCCAGAGGGTGATGTGGTCAGCCCAACCCGTCACCGGGGGCACACTGCCTGCCCTCCAGGACATCTACAGCACCCGGTGTCACAGGAAGGCCAAGACGATCATCAAGGACCTCAGCCTCCTGAGCCACGGTCTGTTCACCCCGCAACCATCTAGAAGGCAGAGACAGTACAGGTGCATCAAAGCTGAGCCTGAGAGACTGAAAAACAGCTTCTATCTCCAGGCCATCAGACTTTTAAATAGCCACCACTAGCCGGCCTCCGCCCAGCATCCTGCCCTGAACTTAGTCATTGTTACCAGCCGGTTACCACCCAGTACTCTACCCTGCACCTTAGAAACTGCTTCCCTATGTACATAGTCATTGAACACTGGTCACTTTAATTGTGTTTAAATACTGTTTAACCCACCTCATATGTATATACTGTATTCAGTCAAGGCTCATCCTATATTACTACTGCTGTACACACCTTTTATTTTCATATACTGTCTACACTGTCTATACACACCATTATATACATATACACTGAGTGTACAAAACATTAATAACARCTTCCTAATATTGAGTTGTACCTCCTTTTGCATCGGGGTATAAACGCTACAAGGTAACGAAAGCGTTCCACAGAGATGCTGGCACATGTTGAGTCAAGTTGGCTGGATGTCCTTTGGGTGGTGAACCATTCTTGATACACACTGGAAACTGGCACCTACTACCGTACCCCATTCAAAGGAYCTTAAATCTCTTATCTTGCCCYTTCACACTCTGAATGGCACACATACACAATCCATGTCTCAATTGTCTCAAGGCTTAAAAATCCGTCTTTAACCCCCCCTTCCTTCCTCTACACTGATTGAAATAGATTTAACAGATGACATCAATAAGGGATCATACTGTAGCTTTCACCTGGATTCACCTGGTCAGTCTGTCATGAAAATGTCTTGTACACTCAGAGTATATGTATTTATATTCCGCACTCTGACATTGCTCTTTCTGATTTCTTACTTTATTTCATTTGGTGGGGATTTGTGTGTATTGTTTTGTATTACTGCACTGTTGGAGCTAGAAYCAAAAGCTGCAACTACGGTAAAATCTGCAAAATATGTGTGCCCGACCAATACAATTTCATTCGGAAGGATGAGCCTATGTATGCTGTTCACGACAAAACAAGTCCAATTTCCCACTGCATTATCTGTGATTTAATTGAGCTAATTCTACTGTCCATTATAGGTTCAACAGCAGAGGGAGAGAGAGAGGGGGAGGAGAGAGATGTAGGGAGATAGAGAACATTGTAGAGGCTGAGAAGAAGACAGAAAATAAGAGAGAGAAAGAGAGAGAGAGGGTTGCGGAGTCAAACAAGGAGAACATAATGTGGGGAGGAAGAAATAGAGAGGGGGAGGAAGGGGGAGACAGGGAGGAAGGAGGAAGCCTGAGGCAATGAGCCAGCAGCAGGGTGAGATATTTGGGCAGCGCCCCGCCTGCCATTCATATAATATTGATCTGCACTGCTTTAGAAATGGTTACACGTAATGGGTCTCTCTGTCTTTCTCTCTCTCTCTCTCTCTCTCTCTGCACTACAGGCAAGATAACTATGTGTCCTCCTTCCTCTCCACAAGTGGTCCCAGAGGTCCCTCCGTAAACACACAAACACACACTCATGCATGCACGAAGAAACACAAGCATGCGCACAATGCTGTTTTCCCATTTTAGATAGTTGTGGGGGGGAAAGTACGCTTGGCTCACTGGTTTTATTTAAAAATGCATGTAGTTAAGTAAACTTCCAGCTAGAAGGCATGTATGAAGCATTCTTAGTATGGTTCACAAAATAGAACTGGGAGGCCCAATGCTTTGAGGTTCCTATCTCCAAGACGTTGAACAGTATTCTTTATGCCACTGGGCATAAACTGGTTAAATCCAWCGTAATTTGTCAACGTATTGTGAAATGGAATCTCCTTGGAAAATACATTGGATTTGAAAAAAGTCATCAACGTAAACTGTTGTTTTGAGGATACAATTTCAACCACAGGATTATGTCARCCTGGTAASCAATTTTCAACATAGACAAAATATGTWGCATTTTTACCTTGAAAACAACGTCAGCTCTTCAACGTAATATCCACTATAAGAAAAAAAACGATAGGCTAAGCGGCGTGGGTGTCATGCACCCCCGCAATTTGAGGGGGCACAAAGTACYTGAGGATGGCTGGAGGGTGGCTAAACATAGGATCAATACGTTTTATCTGACTGTGACTGCCGATAACTTCAGWACGAAGTTGACTACWAATACAAAATTGCCTAAGTATTTGCAATTGTTACAAACAAGTGAAGGATAGAATGATGCTTCAAATGAAAACCAAGATGATYCATAGGCTACATGGGCCTGTATAGGCTAATTTAATCATATTTAAATCTATTTCATGTTCAATCAATTGAATTGTATTTTGTGACTAGGCTACTGTCTGTCATTTTTGCCAAAATGTGTTTCATGATCAGTGACAACATTTGCGCAATGCTCTGCCCAATCTGTGATTTACTGCATTATTATTTGGTAAGCATAATAAGTCGCCTCAATATCCTATTTGCAGCCCTAGGTGGTAATATCGCTCATGTGGAATGATTCTAATGTTAAGGTAAGATTTGAATGGAGAAAGCTGGTCTGAGAGCAGCTCTGCTTTTCTTTTGATCCTATCAGTATCGACGCATGGTGTAACGACGCACTTAGTGAACATTCTCTCTCCGTGCATGTTTGGGAAACACTTAAAAAGCTGCCTCGTGAATAATGATGCARCTGGTACTATCGTCATAGTGCTTAAGTTACATCGCAACTGGGAAACGAGGCCCAGGGCTAGCTAAAGCCAACTTCATAAAATTGCTAGGTGTCCAGTTGTACTACTGGGAAACCCCCCAAAATATACAGTATATAATCATTTTACAGGACAAATCTGAGGGGGCACAGGGCCTATGGGCATGACGCCTCTGCTAGCCGGCACCTCCTTAAGGAGAGTTGATCTATCTACATCTATCCCTTCCGTCTCCCGCCCAGGGTTTTATCCAAACCCAGCACTGCTTAGCTTTGATATTTGTCACTTACAATTACCAATGTGCTATCGTGAGAATGATTGTTGAACAATCTCCAKTTAKTAGATTCAGTGTTGCTATCGAAGTCTTTCCAAAGGGTATGTTCAACAGAGCAAATGAAATGTAACCATACTTCAGCAATCACATCTCATCAACGATGCTAGTTAGGTCTATATACAGTAGCATTTGGGAAGTAATCAACAGCTATTGTTTAAATTCAGCCCAGGATGAAACAATACATATAGGCAATGTTCGTTGTAATGTTTTTCGTCAGTGAGCAAATTTCAGGTCTGCTGYSCGCAAACTTGAACTTTGTGAGAATTCTGTGCAACGTCCGGTGCGCGTTTACTGTGAACACTGAGGCTGTACCCGCTTTAAGTTAGTTTTAACAGTGGTCAAGTAGGCTACTGTAGCTATTTGATGATAATGTAGGCCTACCAGAGTGGCCTACCATCAAAAACAATGGAGAAAATGCATCCCATAACATTTTAACATGGAAAACACAGCCCCTCTAGAAATGCACATATTTTATGCTCTTGTAGGAAGCAATCACTCCCCCATCGCAGACTACAAATTATCTATAACTGAGCTAAAAAKTCACTAACTAGCAAAGGATATGAACAAATGTACACACGTCACTACATGTAGCTCTCACTTTGATCTCAAAACAAGCGCATCTACTCATGACCGCTCATGCTGTAAAAACAGTCCAGTTCAAAGTGAATGGCACAGATCCATATATGCCAATGGTCTATTTGCATATAGGCTTACTAAAGCTCTGATTGGTTATGGCTCACCAGTCTGTGTAGAGTACGGACCTGAGTCATGCCTGTAATGCAATAYAATCCTACTCCGATGCATTCAGCCTAAAACAACATCTCTTGCATCGTTAGTTTTGCATACTAAATCTTGCATAGTTTGTTATTTATATTGCCTTGAAAGTGGCTAATGTTGCGTTGATTCAATCACAATTCCCACAGTAAAGAGAAACATTGATAAAGTTAACTAATGGGGGAAACTCTAGAAAGTTGAGTGAAGTTCAATCTCGGGCTTCTCTGCATGGGGAGATTTCTTTTGCGCGACAGTCCCGCATGCAGCTTAGAGGCAACATTGCATATAGGCCTCAGGTTTCAAGCTTAAGTTGATTTAAAATGGAATCTACAAGTTATAATAAATATGTTGGACTCACGTCTCCATCTCAACAAAACATAAAAGTTAAATAATAGGATTCAATCAAATCAAACTGTATTTGAAGTGCATTTAAAATTTGATTTGATTTGATTTAGTCCTATACTTTAACTTAGATTTTTGGTTGAAATGTAGACGTGAATCCAACATATCAATTATTAACTTGTAGACAGACTGGAATTAAAGCCAGACTCAGTGGCAAAGATGGAACTATCCAAGCAGAAAGTACATATCTTTCAAATGTTGATATTTGGTTGCGTTGACAACCAAACACAATTCAATATCACTTTTGCAATGCAAGTTAACAAATTACATGTTGGATTCAAGTCTTCCATTTCAACCAAAAATAAAAGTTAAAGAATAGGATTAAGCTAGTGACTCAGATGGAACTATCTAAGTGGTAGATACATCTCTGATAAATGTTGATATTTGGTTGCGTTGTCAGCCAAACACAATTCAAGATTACTTTTGTAAGACAGCAAATAGCCTAATGTTAAGGCCATCTTACAAACTAATGTAACAGTATTTATTCAAAATGAGTAACACATCCATGGCCACATTTTGAGGTTACTGTAACAATAAATGCCTTATGTAATCACAGAAAGCGTGCATGTTCAGGGTTGCAGGTTTGTGCAAATCTTCCCAATTGCTAAACGAATCTGCACAGAATCTCAAACAGCACTGTTCACTTGCACCATGTACTTCAATGTCATTTCAACTAGCTGCAATCCAGGTAATTTGGCTGTGCTATTAGATGAAACACAGTGATAACAAATTAAGTTGTATAAATAAACAAATAGATCTGTCAGTGTATTGCCATTTGAACGTTGATGTGCTTTTAAATGGTTGAAAGCACAGTGAGAACACATTTAGGTGACAACTAAACCAAAAATCAGATCATTGATTTTCCATTGGAACTTGGTTGTGCTTTTAGATGGTTGAAAGCATAGTGAGAACACATTGGGAATTCAACAAACTTTTGGCTCTCTTTTGAGTGAGTGAAAACAGGTTGGAATCGCATTGATCAATGTATCTACCAAATATTACCCAATTCACCACATTGAAACGAGGTGGGTTAATACACTTCTTCATTACTATAGAGCATTTCAGTTTGTGTGAATTAACCTTCTACATTAAACCCAGGGAAGAAGAATCTGCATCATGTCTTTCTAAAGCACTGCGAGATTCACAGAGCTCCACTTGGGCCAGTTCCCACAAAAGTTGTCAGCTTCCATAAAACATGACTKAATTTGGGGCCAGCTCTGGCTTATTATTGCTACTGACGAACAAGATTTGTGCCCATACCACCCAAATGTATTACCTCTATTGGAAAAGAGTCACATAAAATCTATTTAATGTAGCTGACAACGGAGAGAATCTAAACTGAGAAACTGATATACTTTATAATGGCCCTTGACATGAGGCGTTTAGTCGATGGTTCCTGATTAGCCGATGGAGTCCCTCCGATCATGTGCATTCATGTGCACCACCCCGTGTTGGGTAAACAACATTTAAAAGGCTGTAACTCGATCACTCACACTGGGATGGCAAACAGAAGCAGTCTGCTGTACTGAATGAGAAATAGAAAGTAGAGAAGCTTACACGAGGAGGGAGGGGAGAGAAGACGAGGAGAAGGGAGGGGACAGGAGTAGGAGGGGGTGCTGACTGGTTCATTAAATGGTTACCCGGACTTTCTGCTTTTCACCCCCTATCTGCAGTACATGTACATATTACCTCAATCAATCACCCCAACTATCTCGTACCCCGGTATACTGACTTGGTACTGGTATATAGCCTGTARATTTCCTCGTTATTGTTATTTTATTGTGTTACTATTTTATTTGATCTATTTGTAAATGTTCTTACTTTTTAACTGCATTGTTGGGAAAGGGCTCGTAAAGTAAACACTTCACTGTAAACTCTACACTTGTTGTATTCGGCCACATGTGACAAATACCATTTGATTTGAACAAGTGGCATCATTAACAACATGGCCCCCAGCAGCAGTCACAGCAGCCAGTCCAGTACACAGCAGCACTCTCTGCCCGTAAACGGTGGAGGATGCTTGATGAATGCCCACCACCACGGAAAAAGCACCTTTAATGAAATCACTGATGCCAATCTTTCCAGCTCTTTTTCGTGTGTTTGTGTGTGTCTGTATGTGTGTGTGTTTTACACCCCCCCCCCATCAACTCTCTTACTGGGGGATCAAATTAACCTTTGGGTGTTTTCCTCACGGTCGGCGTAAACACCGAGAGGACTTGGCTGATTTATGTGGACGTACAGAAAGTGTGAAGGAGAGAAAAAAATAGAAAAAAGAGAGAGAGAGTGATTGCATTCTTCACATTCCCCTTCTCCCTCACGCATGGAACGTCCACATCGTTCATTTATTCAGATAAGAAATGTGCTTCTTCCATCCATTACATCCACGCGGGACATATTTAAGGGACAAACTAAAGGCTACTTATCACCTGCTGCCGAGCTAAATGCACACACAGTCGGTTCTTGTGACTGATGGTGAGCTCTGGAAGGAAGTGGAACCATTGAGAGGCAGGGGTTTGTTGTTAGGGTGAGGCTTTACCTGGGGGGACCCATTGGAGCCCTGCTCTCTGGTCTTCCTGGCTAGTCTTTTCTTTTTCTTGTGCAGCGGTTTGGACTCCAGGATCATCTCCTCCAGCTCAAAGGTGGGGTCGCAGTTGAGCCTCCGCCTCTGGAAGAGGAACAGAAGGCCACAACACAGGATGAACATTTAAAGGGGCAATCTGGGATTTGAAATAGATCATAGCGGCCACCCTGCCACAGTTGTTGGTAAGGAGCTGAGGAAGAAACACAATACAGGATGAAGCATTTATTCTATAGAGCGAGGATGTCGATTCAATCGATCGACCTTCCCTATCTCTCCTACCTGGCCGGCTGTAGTGACCACAGGGAATTCACTCTATAATCACACACCACAGGGAATCAGATACTGTAATTTCCTGTTAGCTTGGTAACCAATGACAGCCTGTAGTGTTGCTGTTATCAGTCAACAGCTGATAGTCCCCTTGAATCAGTGTCCATTCATCGTTCAACTCCTCCATGAGCTGTCAGGTATGAAGCGAGGGTTCACAAGTCAAAGCTCCGCTCCCTGGCACCAAATGATCGGGTGTTGGAGGTTGGGACAAGCTTGGCTTGGTTTGGTAAGGTTGTGCAAGGATGGGAGGTAGGTACAAGCTTAGCTTACTGTGCCAACCGAACAGCTCGACCTACTGCATGACGGCTGATGACGCCACTACCTTGCATGCATCATTTTACCTGCTTGTCACACACCTGCTTCCTAACACCTGAGGAGATGCAGAGGCTGTGTGTGTGTGTGTGTGTGTGTGTGTGTGTGTGTGTGTGTGTGTGTGTGTGTGTGTGTGGTTGTGTTGTTGTTGTTTGTGTGTGTGTGTGTAAGAGACATGAGCTCTAATGACCCGTAACGGCCTCCTCAGACCAGCAGGGGGGCCGTGGTGACGCACCTCTCTGTTTGGGCTGTGGCAACGTCGTGGCAACGTCGGCATAATGTTGTGGTCTGACTCACGTTGGGGATGAAGCCGGGGGGCAGCTGTTTGTTGAGCACAGTGTCCCAGTTGACATCAGACAGCAGGTCTAGATCCTGCAGCTCAGCCAGGCAGGACACACGCTGGTGCACGTCAATACACAGCAACTAGAGGAGGAGAAGGGAAGAGGAGGAGGAGTAGCAGGAGGAGAAGAGAACAAGAGGGGAGGAGAAGAGAACAAGAGGAGAGGGGAGGTAAAGAGGAGGAAGAGCAGGAACACACACATCACACACACCGCATACACCACAGGAATGTAGATGAGTGGTGTAGGGGTAGGCTACTTCAGCACTGAGCTACAGTTTGTCTGTAGTGGAGAATTACCAACATAGAATCGGATCACTCAGCCTTATAGGCTTCCAGTTATAACCTCATGATGACAAAGGATACGGCTTACATGGCTTACAAAACCGATCATCCTAGCATGTAATAACAATTAGTCTTTCAAGGAATGTAGGGGTCAAATACAACTCTAGTTCAAGTAAACAAGGTCATGGCTCAAAGGTCACCGGTTGTCAATAGCATACAGTACAAAAACAATGCACATTTATTATTCATTCGGGGAATTTAGGGATGAAATACAAGGTGACCAAGTGTCTACAGTACACAGTATGCAGATCTTTCTGTACCTTTCTGAGCATGGTCTTCATCTCCAGAGACCAGGCTATGGGGTAGCTGGGGTTGACCTTGTGGAACATCTGGAGGATCTCATTGGCCGGTGTGCTGGAGCGCATGACGTACGGCCTCTGGAGGGCCAGGACAGAGCATTATTATCACACAGAGGTCGTCAGGGTTACCGGGTCCTCACACAGAGATACACACAATAGTCCCTAAAACTGCCTGAAGAGAAATGTCTAAATCTGGATTTAAACTAGACCACATCAGTCTTATGCTGTGTTACCTCTCTCAGGGGAGAGACAGTTTTCCTGTGTTTGGGATAGATTATGGCTGGGGCTGTGACAGTGATTGATGTGCGGTGCTTTAAGGATGCCAGGGCTGGCTGCCACTGATAGTCCAATCCAGCCGGGCCTGGGGTGAGGGGGTTTAGAGCCTGGGGAGAGGGGGCTCAGAGGGCTGCTGTACAGCTTGACCCTGTCATACTACAGTAGGTACCCAGCAGGAGCTTAGTGGGAGTACTGCCCCTGTCCTCCCTGTCTTTTCCTCTCCTAACTAAAGATATGCCCTGAGTGTAGTCACAGGCTGGTCCCAGATCTGTTGGTAAAACAACACAAACAGGACCAAGCTAGGGTAATTACACCTTCATCTGAATGGTGAGGCTGGCTGAGATGGGTATTTTCATGATAATATTAAGGGGTATTTTCATGGTTATATTAAGGGCAGGCTTGGAGGGAAAGGTGTTGTCACTGTCTCTTCTTTTCTTTCTTAAATGACTATTCTAGGAGCAGTAACAGCATGTATTGTAGGTTTTAGCATGCATTATTTACAGGCTGTGATGGGCTTTGTTTCTGTACCTGTCCTCGCAGAAGCTCGTAGGCAGTGACGCCCAGAGACCACCAGTCCACAGAGAAGGAGTAGCCAGGGTGTATTCCCTCGTGTGGCTGGAACAGCTCCGGGGCTGGGGGGAGGGAGGCACGGACACAATCAGCTGTCATTGCTCATCCAGACTGGACAGTAGTACTAGTTAGTACTGAAAACCAACACTTTTAAATGGAACCAAAAAAGGAACCCATCAAAACTGCTACTGAAAACTCACAAAAAAAACGCTAGAACCAAGCCCTTCAAAACCCTTCACCAAAAAGGACTCTGTTCCTTTTTATAAATAAATGAATGTTCCTGGAGATCCCCACCCTCTGAACACTTGGAATATGAATGTACTTTATTTCGATTAAATTATACATTATCCTTTACGGCAGTCTTAAATCGGGATCTAAATCCATCGTCTCCTCCTCCCTCCCTCTCCTCTTCTGTTCCCTGCTGCTTCCTCGGTYTCAGTCCCACTAAACTGATCCATTCGTCATGCCTCTTAATCACGCTGGACGAGACACACCGGTCGGCCAGGACCCGGGGTCAATGAACTCCACAGTCGAATCAGTCTGTAATTCTATTAATTTACATCCGATCCCCCAGAGCAGAAAGAACAACATTGATCTGATACTGTATGGTACGTTACGAAAGGGAAATGTAAGAAGCATAAGCATCCACATTGAAAGGGAGAAATATTTACTCTGAAACTAGAAAGACACAGTACTGTAGCGTTGAGCTGTGTCGTCTTCACATTAGCTCAGTGGTATAAGTGTTGTGTAGCTACTTACCCATGTACGGTTTGGTCCCTGCGATAGACGTGGCTCTTAGATCGTCTTTGACGATGGCAGCGATGTTGAAGTCTGTCAGGTGACAATGTCCTGTWGAACGGAAACAGGAYAGAAAGTCGTATTCGGAATTCTTGATTACAGTTTATTTGAAACAAGGTTATTAGGCAGTCTACTTAAGGCAGCATTCAGGCATCAAGCAGCTAAAACTGTCTTTGCCCTACATTGTGCTGGGTGGGGTGCCCGAGTTAATGCAGTCGTTAGTAATAAGGGCATCTTACCGTCTGTTGTTGTTCTTCGAACTTGCCTGGCTGAGCTGTCAGGGATCCTTAGGCAACCCAGTTGTGGTTCATGCTCTGGGGTGCATTCTCATATCTGGGATAGCTTCACACTGTACCGGTGGGGCTGTGAGTGCGAATGATTTGGGTTGGGTTACAATAAGGTCTAAGACCCAGCTAAACAGCCCTAGAGACCGCCGCTGGGCACAGAGGGACATAGCAGTCCTCAGTGCTGCTGCTGGCCAAAAAGATTCCACTCGGCTCCCAACCTTCCTCTTGTGAAAATGTGCGGGGTGGTGGAACTGAGTAGCCTCAGCACGGCATTGCACACTGAACACCCTTTCTTTTATAAGCTGATGAGTGTGTGTTGTGTGTGTGGTGTTGTTGTTGTGTGTGTGTAGTGTGTGTGTGTGTGTGTGGTGTGTGTGTGTGGTGTGTGTGTGTGTGTGTGTGTTTGTGGTACGTTTGTGTTGTGTGTTGGTGTGGCCGATATACGGTGTGTGGTTGCTCGTGTTGTGTGTGGGTGTGTTGTTTATCAGGCACCAGCAAAGTCACCCACGGCAACAGAGACTTAAGCGTATTTGTCAAAACTCAACCACGAGGACCATTTGACAACTGGTGACATTTTGTCCTTGGTCCCCACAAGGTCCAAACTGCTGGTATCTTCTTAGGGGGGGTTTAGACCTTTAGGGAATGGTAGAAAGTTAGTGTTAGGGTTGAGGCCAACGCGAGGGTTTATGTTACTGTGGTATCAGTGTGAAGATTAGGAGCTAGGGTTAGGTTTACGGTTTGGGTTAAGGTTAGGGTTAGGTTTAGGTTTAAAGTTCGGGAAAATAGGATTTTGAATGGGACTGAATTGAGTGTCCCCAGAAGGTTAGCTGTACAAGACTGTGTGTGTGTGTGTTTTATGCCACAGAGCTAGAATCGCAAAGCTACCAGTATTTTACCACAGTTACCAGAAACTTCAGTAATTTTGGTAATTAACAGAAAATCTTTGGTAATCTATCGTAAATTTGGTAACGTATACTTGAGTAACTTGAAAAAATMACTCGGACAAAGTATACATTGWTTTATATCTGTGTCCATAATGTCCATTAGTTTCTAGTAGATAGGCCACATGGTTCAGGAGAAAATAGCCTAATTAATGAAAAAAGRATTAATCAACAATGGCCTTATTTTCAATTAACTCTGAAACTCTTTCAGCTATTGACTGTGTTCACAACGGCCACCAGTTTGATGCCAGAACATCGGAAACAAATACATACTGACATAGTAAAATAAAAGTGTGTGAAAAAAATACAAAGGACATTTCAAGACGAAACCCTCATAAACATTTTGGTTTACTATCCTTGTGGGGACATTTCGCCGGTCCCCAACGGTCCCCGCTAATTTTAGGCTTAGGGGTTAGGTTCAGGGTTAGGGTTAGAGGTTAAGTTTAAATTTAGGGTTAGGGTTAGTGTGTGCACACACATTTGTGTTCATGTGTGTGTCTGTAAAATCACAAGAGAATGACCAAGTATGGCAGTGATGAGAATGCGTTTCACCAGGCTCCCTCACGGATTGTCTCTCTGCTGTGAACCCTATGCAACATTAGGCATGAAGGAGGTGGCCACATATTTTATGGTGCTGCTGGGTCCATGAACTATACCCCGGTCACTGGACCTAACCTGCAGAGGGCAGTGCAGGACCTAACGCCTTCTGTCACCCTATTGACAGTGTGTCCATTTGTTTATTATTTGTGTACTTGGATCCCCATTAGCTTTTGCAGATGCATCAGCTACTCTTCCTGGGGTCCACAGAAAACACAAAACATGACAAGTAACTCAACTCTGATAGACAAGGACAGTCACGCACATTTAAAATACAACGATCTACAACAACAAAAAAATCGAACAAAAATAGTATACAAACAATACAAGTGAAAAATCATGTGTGCGTTTGTGTGTGTGTCCCCACAGTCCCTGCCGTTCCATGAGATGTTGTTTAATCCATTTGTTTTTAACGTCATCTTGCTGTTTGCTTGAGTAATTGGAGACGGAAACGAGTTTCATGTTATCATGGCTCTGTATAATACTGTGCGTTGCCATGATTTCATTTTAGACTTGGGGACTGTGAAGAGACRTGGCGGCATGTCTTGTGGGGAATGTACTGTATGGGTGTCTGATTCTGAATGCTATTTGATTACGCTGACAAACTGGGCATTTTCATCACAGTTATATTTCTCATGAAAACTAGAAGAGAAGCAGTTCATCTCTTGTRATCCCTCAACCAGGAAACACTGGCATCCATGTTGTTGATGTTAGATCTATATGTGCAGTTAAGGGCAAGGCATAATGCTCTGTTTTGAGCCAGCTGCAGTTTTGCTAGGTCTTTCTTTGCTGCACTTGACCATATTACCYGACAGTAATCAAGATGGGACAAGACCGGAGCCTGATCAACTAGTACAGTTGATTTTTGAGTCAAACATATTTTAATAACAGACATACCCCTCCCTATTTTCACAACAACGTTTCAATATGACTTGACAGTGATAATTGACCATCCAATGTTATACCTCGGAGTTTAGCTTCGTCAACTTGCTCAATAGTCACAACTTTTATGCACAGCTCTAGTTGAGGTTTAGGTCTTGGAGAATGTTTTGATTTTAGTTGTAGATGTATTTAAGACCAGTTTATTATTAATCACACATTCTGGTACTGACTGTAACTCCTTATTTTAAATTTGAGTGAGCTCACTGGCTTTGGGTGCTGACATGTAAAGTGTGTAATCGTCCGCATATATTGTGTGTGTGTGTGTGTGTGTGTGTGTGTGTGTGTGTGTGTGTGTGTGTGTGTGTGTGTGTGTGTGTGTGTGTGTGTGTGTGTGTGTGTGTGTGTGTGTGTGTGTGTGTAATTGTTTTTCTGAGATACTAAATGCTATTCTCATCAGAAAGGGCACATGAGGTAAAGATAGGTCAACTATTCCAGGACTCTTGTGCCCTTGAAAACACTTCACGGGGATGCACTTTTGACCCGTGTTGTTTTTCAAAGTTCAGTGGTAAACTTAAGGTAGAAAAACCCAGGCTGAGCTGGACTCGGCTCCTGTGTAATGACAAATTGTGTTCCAGGAGAGCAGCTCAGTCTGAGGCTACTGCATTCAGACATCTACTGTAGTTGACAGGCTATGATCAGGGGACATGTACATGAGCAGGTAATGTCTGGATAAAGAGCACAGGCACAGCATGAGAAAGAAATAACGTTGAAGTTAATAGCATCTCAAGTCCTGAGGGCAAAAGAGACAGGCTCTCTCTCCTCTCTCTCTCTCTCTCTCTCTCTCTCTCTCTTCTCTCTCTCTCTCTCTCGCTCTCTCGCTCTATAGGGGTTAAACCAGAGAGTGGGAGAAAGAGAGTGTGTGCGTGTGTGTGTGCAGCAAGCATGTGTGTGGAATGGTGTGTCTGTGTGTGCGTGAGTGTGTGTGTACACGTGTGCCCGCCTTCATGTGTGTGTGTGTGTGTGTGTGTTGTGTGTGTGTGTGTGTGTGTGTGTGTGTGTGTTGTGTGTGTGTTGTGTGTGTGTGTGTGTGTGTGTGTGGTGTGTGGTGGTGGTGTGTGAGTGAGAATGTTTGTATGTATGGTTTGTGTGTGTGTGTGTGTGTGTGGTGTGTGGTGTGTGTGTGTGTGTGTGTGTGTGTATGCCAGACTATATGTGGCTGCATAATGGTAGCGCCATTGATAAAATCTAAACTTATCTATCATTCATTCAGTGGAGGTCGTTCCTTACACAGCATGGATGGAATAACACACCACATAATTTGTGTACAGACATAATTTACGACATAAATCATTGGCTGAGCCGTCTTACGGTGTTCGTCCAACAGAATGTTGTCAGGTTTGATGTCTCTGGACACACACACACCACACACACACACACACACACACACACACACACACACACACACACACACACACACACACACACACACACACACACACACACACACACACACACACACACACACACACACACACACACACACACACACACACACACACACACACACACACACAGAAACAGAGCAGCATTAGGTCACTGACCATCTCCATCAACATCACCATGACAATATTGTATCGTTGTTGGACAGAGAACAAATCAACAACAAAAATGTGTCATGTCACGTTACTCCTTAGAACAATATCGGCCTAGAACAAATAAACAAAACAACACACGCAGAAACTCACAGTATGTCAAACACAGTTATATCACTAGCAATAATGTCCCAATGTCTTTAAATTGGACTGACAGGAACTGTGCTTTTCCAGCCAAACATTCACTGCATCCCAAATGGGCTGGAGAATCAGGCCCTCGGAATCAGGTTGTGTTTCTAAATGGCACCCTATCTATCCAAATAGACTGCACACGAGCATTGTCGTCAAAAGTAGTGCAGTCTATTTGGATAGATAGGGTGCCATTTAGAACACATCCTAATTCCGAGGGCCTGATTCTCCAGCCCAGTCAGAACAACCTGGTCTCAGAAAAATTTGCATTATTCTGTTTGCAAATCCGTATTCATTTGTGGATGTCCATCACACAGTTTGTAATGTTATGAATTACAATATGTATTATAAGTTACAAATTTACATAACATACAATATGTTACGAATTTGCAAAAGTAAATATGTTACAAATTTGGAAAATATACAATGTGTACGACTTGCAAAAAACGTATATGTTACATATTGTAGCTAGGTGGCTAACATTAGCTAGCTCGCTAATGTTAGCTAGGCTAGGGGTTAGAGTTAAGGTTAAGTTTAGGAGTTAGAATTTCTGCCACATCAACAAGCGCCGGAGCCAATGTAGTACGATTCGATCTTAGTCCTGCATTGATGCTTTGCCTGTTTGATGGTGTAGTAAGGAGGGCATAGCGGGATTTCTTATAAGCTTCCGGGTTAGAGTCCCGCTCCTTGAAAGCGGCAGCTCTACCCTTTAGCTCAGTGAGAATGTTGCCTGTAATCCATGGCTTCTGGTTGGGGTATGTACGTACAGTCACTGTGGGGATAACGTCCTCGATGCACTTACTGATAAAGCCAGTGACTGATGTGATGTACTCCTTCATGCCATCYGAAGAATCCCAGAACATTTTCCAGTCTGTGCTAGCAAAACAGTCCTGAAGTTTAGCATCTGCTTCATCTCGTTATAGAACGAGTCACTGGTGCTTCCTGCTTTAATTTTAGCTTGTAAGCAGGAATCAGGAGGATAGAGTTATGGTCAGATTTTCCAAATGGAAGGCAAGGGAGAGCTTTGTACGCGTCTCTGTGTGTGGAGTAAAGGTGGTCTAGAATTGTTTTCCCCCTCTGGTTGCACATTTAACATGCTGATAGAAATGAAGTAAAACTGATTTAAGTTTCCCTGTATTAAAGTCCCCGGCCACTAGGAGCGCTGCCTCTGGATGAGCGTTTTCCTGTTTGCTTATGGTGGAATACAGCTCATTGAGTGCGGTTTTAGTGCCAGCCTCGGTCTGTGGTGGTATGTAGACAGCTACGAAAAATACAGATGAAAACTCTCTTGGTAGATAGTGTGGTCTACAGCTTATCATGAGATACTCTACCTCAGCCGGGCAAAACCTTGAGACTTCCTTAGATATCGTGCACCAGCAATTGTTTACAAATATGCATAGGCCCCTGCTCCATGTTTTACCAGAGGCTGCTGTTCTGTCCTGCCGATACAGTGTATAACCCGCCAGCTGTATGTTCTTAATGTCGTCGTTCAGCCACGACTCGGTGAAACACAAGATATTACAGTTTTTAATGTCCCGTTGGTAGGATATACGTGCTTTCAGTTCGTCCCATTTATTTTCCAGCGATTGAACATTAGCTAGTATGCTCTGCTAGGATAAGTAGGGGGAGGAGCAGACTGGGGGCCGAGAAAAGTGCAAGGAACTCAAGATAGCAGTGGCAGCCGTACAGAAAACTCATCCAAAGTGCTTTGACTTCTCAAACACGGCAGAAAGCTACACTTCATGATGCCCCATCTCCTTATTAATTCAGCCATTTACTTACAGCGGAGTTGTTTGGAAGGATCACACAACATTATGTGTGGAGAAAAAAGGCACAGCACACCAACATCAAAACCTCAACTCAAATGTAAAGTATGGTGGAGGGAGCATCATGGTTTGAGGCTGCTTTGCTGACACAGGGCCTAGACAGCTTGCTATCATCGACGGAAAAATGAATTCCCAAGTTTATCAAGATATTTTGCAGGAGAATGTTAGGCTATCTGTCCACCAATTGAAACTCAACAGAAGTTGGGTGATGCAACAGGACAACGACCCAAAACACAGAAATAAATCAACAACAGAATGGCTTCAACAGAAGAAAATACGCCTTCGGGAGTGGCCCAGTCAGAGTCCTGACCTCAACCCGATTGAGATGCTGTTGCGTGACCTTGAGAGCAGTTCACACCAGACATCCCAAGAATATTGCTGAACTAAAACAGTTTTGTAAAGAGGGATGGTCCGAAATTCCTCCTGACCGTTGTGCAGGTCTGATCCGCAACTACAGAAAGCGTTTGGTTGAGGTTATTGCTGCCAAAGGAGGGTCAACCAGTTATTAAATCCAAGGGTTCACATACTTTTTCTACCCTGCACTGTGAATGTTTACACAGTGTGTTCAAAGACATGAAAACGTATAATTGTTTGTGTGTTACTATTTTAAGCAGACTGTTTGTCTATTGTTGTGACCTAGACGAAGATCTGATCAACTTTTATGACCAATTTTTTWGAAATCCAGGTATTTCCAAAGGGTTCACATACTTTTTCTTGCCACTGTAGCTAACTAGCAAGTACACAGCTGGACTCTTTCTGTTGTGCTGGTTAAAAACAAACACGTGACTCTGTCAACTGTTCTGGGGAACTACGGTAAGCTTCATCATGTAAAATAATGGGACAATGACAAATGAAGAATGCGATCTGCTTTATCTCCTAATGTATTGTACAAGTTGTCTGAAGGTATTTACTTAAAAAGTAGCTATAAATGTTCACATTTATTGAAAAACTTCAAAGAAATAGTTTCAACGGTATTGATGGTATTGAAAAACCATCCCGTGGCTAGTTCCAAACACCCCGGTATATGTTATATATGGTTTACCACACAAGCCTAGTGTGTGTGTAGTTGTGAGCATGCGTGTGTTTCAATCAGCAGGTAGGGTATTGGGAAAACCAGAGCAACCTGAGGAGAGGGACATGTGTGGACCAGACCATCCTTTTTGTATGAGAACCGCACAGGGGACAGATCACACAGACTTTACTATGAGCATCAAAGATCAATGATGAAACAGAGAGAGCTACTTCAAAGAACAACCCTACTGTATTTGTTGTCCATTGTATGAAAATGACATGTGATGTAGAAAACCTTAATTCCCCAGGGAACCCTATCTTTGCATTAGTCCTCATTTTCATAAAGTTGCCCTAAATGGTCCTTCTCTGTAATGATCAGACACTACTTCATTTTCTAAATGTCCCTTAAAGGACTATGATGGATGACAACGTTGGATAATCACCTCAGTGACAGAATAAAAAGATCTCATGTAAGATACAGTACATGACACATCATCCCATCTGGCCATGTGTCGATCAGGGCTTTGGAGATAGCTGACAACATACTGTAGAGTTCTGGATCATAACACTGGATCAATCACTCAGRGCGCTAGTAGCAGCAGCACCTGTCAGGAGATCATGTCCACTAACCATGAGCCTTTGGAGCACGGCTTCCCAGCCTCATTAGTCCTGACAACCACATCAGCGGACAGGGTTGATTAGCATATTAAAATGGTGCCTGCTGCAGCAGGTGGGGCGGGGGTGTCAGTGTACCCAGAGGCGTCAGTGTACCCAGCCCGGGTTAAAAAGGTCAAATGTGTTGCACTTAATTAGTTGACATTTCCCTCAACGGTTGCACGGAGAGGTGTTTTATATTTAAAACCCATGGCAGCCATTGTGGAACACCAGACAGGAGCTGCTGCGCCACTCAACTGCCTGCTGATGATTATGGGTGCGACTGTGAGAGCCGGAGCCAGCCGGAGCCATCCACCACGCACCCCTGCTGTCACCCAGACAATGACCTTGGCTGAGATATGGAAACATTGGGGCTTTATCACCCGTTCTCTAAAAACCCACCGTTTATTGTTCGGCATTTTCTATTCAGCTGAATCACATGCACCCTGCCTGCGTAATTCTAGGATGAGAGCCCCGACCGCTGTCTGATAAGAATTACCTAGGCAATTACCTTGGCCCTGCTCCTCGTTCATGGACTTTTATTAGTAGAAGACAAAGGGGGGAAAGCTTATTTGTGTTGATAGAATGTGCTGGTGTTCAGACATAGCCTGGTCCCAGATAAGTTGCCATGAATAAAGCACATACAGATCTGGGACCAGAGAAGTTCAGACTCATATTGTCTCCCTCTCCTTCACTGCTGTTGTCCTGTGTCTGCCCAGTCATTCTAGAAAAAGAAAAGGAGAGCCACGCACTCTAGGAGCTCACATGCAATTAATAATAACCAACGTTTCGACAAACAATCTGTCCTCCCTGATGAAGACAGCTTGTCCGTCGAAACGTTGGTTATTAGATTATTCAATTATTGCATCTGAGCTCCTAGAGTGTGCGGCTCTCCTTTTCTTTTTCAAGTGTTTCTTTCACCTCTAGATTTCCCAGTCATTCTACCTCCTGGCRGACTGTCACTCCTGGTGTAGCTAGAGGCCAAATCACCTCCACCTTCCCTGGGCGTAGTATTAGCATGGGSCCCACGTTATCATTTCCCATCTTTTCAGTGGTACAGCACCGCGCTAGGCCCTCGTCTCGCGCTACAAACTCATTAGGGAATGGAATCGTTATATTCCAGCAATTAGAGATGAGCAACAGATGGACTCGGGCCTGATGTACCCACAGCCAGCTGGCTGGGGGACTATTAAAGGTGTCACGTCAACTGGCGTACAACTTCTTTTTTGCCACTTTTAATAGAAGGATTTTTGGAGGTGTTACCAAGGGCTTCATCGGTCCCAAAGAAATGTGCACCTCATTTTCCATTTCTCTCTCTCGCTCTCTCTTCATCGCTCTCTTGCTCTTTTCCTCCCCTTACAGGAAGAAACATGTGGAATCAACGTGTTTTTGGTCTCCTTCTCTCAATTCCTCTCTTGCTCTCTCTTGCTCTTTCTCTCCATTTCTCTCTCTCTCATCACTCGCTCTCCCGCTCTCTTTCATCTTTTCGAGAGCTTGCACAGGCAGCGTTTGCAAAGGGCGAGTTGTGAATAGAAAAATGGCTGTGCGGTGTATATTCCCATTGATKGACACTATATRGAGTAAAGGAGCATATTTGTCCTTSAAGATCAATGCCCTTCTATGATGTTAGATTAAACAAACTCATCTCCAGCACAGGCCAGATGATTCCCTATATAGTGCACTAGTTTTGACCAGAACCATATGGGCCCTGGTCCAAAGTAATGTGTTAGGCTATATAGTGAATAGGGTACCATTTGGGACGCGTCCTTGTTSGGTTCCCCCGTCCTGAGTGAGGCTCATTGGTGATCCTGCCAAGGCAGCAACGGAAGGGCGGGGTTGAAGGGCAGTGCAACCGATCCGCCTGGCTTTTCTCTCGCTTGACTAGTCCAACAACCTATTACCTGGATCTAATGATCTCATTACACCAGCTATCAGGATGAGAGGAGTAACCAAAACCTGCACCTGGTCACCTGACACCCCTCTGATACAGGGAYACAGASGACAGCCTGGGACAGACCCAAAAGTCCTTCAATGTGCTCCGCCACACACAGGTCAGAAGACTGGAAAGAGGGGGTTTGGGCTGTTAGGTTCCGTATCATCGTCTTTGCACATGACCCACTCTGCAGCCAACTCCTAATGAGGACTGCTTTGATGACTCCCTCAGTACTGTGGAAGGTCAGAGATAGCACCACGGACAGCACATACAGCCGCCAGGCCTTAGGGCAGGTTCTGCCCCATGATGTCCCAGAGTAGAGCAAAGCAGGCTGGAGCAGCACAGCGAGGGAGCACCAGTCATCCATCAGCAGAAGCCAGCCGCCCACGCCCACCGGCCATGAGAGGGATCATCAGACAGCAGCACACTTTGAACGTGGAGGGAAACCTCAACTAACCGCGGCAAGCAACTTGCATCTAAAACGAACAGCCTCAACCCCATTAAGAGCTAAGGGGTTAGCCGAAGCAGAGCTTCCATTCACTTGAGTTTGATCAGTTAAATAATAACAGTAATAATAACAGCTCTCACAGGAGAAGTGGCAGAGTGGAGGTTGGTTATGCTTTCTTATTCATAGACACAGTGCTTGGATTTCACTGCCTGACGAGCGTTCATCTGGCTCCCATCTAATTTGGGCCGGTTTGAGTCGGTTGGTCTTCAGAGAGTTTGAACAAGGCATTCTGAGGCACGGCTCACTGAATCACAATTATTACAGATGAATTATTTACTAACTCAAACTCATAGGGAGAACGCTGGAAGTTCACAAAAAAAGTGTCTTTGAAAAGACTGTCTTGTAAAGACTGTAATATACAAGTAGTTAACTATTATTTTAGGGTAGACGACAAAGGTAAATATGTTGTCATGCTCCCGGTAAACCAACGTTCACAAATCCACTGTTGTGAGTTTAAAGGATGTTTAATMTACCTTCTTCTGCTTTACCTAACTTACAGTCTGAAATATGAACACATATGTCTCCTCCTGTCATGAAATAGTTATGCAGACTATAGATACAGAACACTGAACTTTTCATTGGGAAGACGGAAGCGTCGTTTACTCACAGAACCATCCCTCTCKGGCGCCATAACACTGTGGGATGAGAAAGTGTTGACAAATGTGTGCCATTTATCTTCCTTTTAACAAATGACTTTCAGCGGTAGAGAGACTCGCCGAGCGAGATAATGTGTCTGTGCTCGAGGTGTTGCTGAACCCAAGCCAAGTCAGGGACACAGTGGGCCGTGGCAGAGCTGTGGGGAGCAAGATGATGAAACAGTACGTTTGGAGAAACGATGTCTGGACAGTGCCACATTCACTTGCACAGGGAACCAGAAAGATACGCAGTGGCAGTTGGAGGCTGTGTCGCGCTGAGCAGAGCTGTACTGAGCAAAGCTGTTTGGCTGAGTTGAGCCGCTGCAAAATCTAGCTCTCGTCAGAGAGTAAAAGGAAAACATCTTACTCTCACAYAAACAAAACCAGGGTGAGAGAAAATGAGAGAGCTCTCCAGGAGCATCAAACAACAGACATCCACATGACGCGGTCGGGCTTAGAAATGTTTTTATTAGGATATGCAACAAAATGTCTGGGAGAGAACAGACGCACCCTGCCCTATGTGAACACCTCCCTGGTGAAAGCAGCCCAGCGGTGTTGGAAATAAGCACGAGAGAACAGCTGTGGGTTACTATGTTCCATTCGATAGCAATCTGAACAAAGATAGAGCCAACCTTTGAAAGACTTTCAACATGGAATGAGTTTCAATTGAGGCGGTAGAAGGGCTCAAATGTGATTATGCATTCAGTGCTGTTGCCATTGGGGGGTGCAGGATTGAGGCTTTGCAATCACATTTGACCCTCTGACTGTATCTTTCCTCTAAACATAGCCTGGGRGTGTCTGTAGCTTCTAAAGCTCTTGTCCGAAGCTCTTGTCTGCCTCGGTGTAAAGCAGGCGGCGGCTCTTTCTCTCTCAGAGCTCAGAGCACAGCGTTGTTCAGAGCCATGCCGTACTTTCACGGCGCTGTAGCCTGTAATTAATTCAATAATTCAAACTGAGACCATAAAAACAGTAGAGAGGGCTACAGTCTCTGTGGTACTTCTGTTTTTAGTTTAAAACCTCGGGCCTCAACAGCGAGCAAACATCAAATTGTATTCCAGACGCAATATGATTTCCGATGTCAAAACAGATCATTTTACTTCGCTCCATAAGACMAACCACTGTCTTGGTCTGGAGCAAATGGAAAACAGGCTTCATACTCCAAAATCATCTGTCAAATGCAATCRTGTCTCACTTAAGGACATCATCTACAATCGTTGTGCAGACCAAGCATCTAGACATCATGTGGTTTGATCAGTCATCATCATTTGATCAGTCATCATGTGCGGTCGTACCTTCAGCKTGAAATATTAAAACCTATTGAGGATTTCAAATCACTTGGTCACTTTCGTCAAAGTGCAGAAGCTACTGTGCCGAGATAGTGAGTCAATAACACCACAGCTCCACCACTTCCCTTTCTACAAGTCCTAACCTGTGGACTAGTGATAAAGCTCACGGCTTGAGCTACATGGATACTGCTCCCCACTAGAGACCAAGGTTCAATCTCCACTTCCACCATTCTCATTCCCACTTGCCCGTCTCCCCCTCCAACCATCTAAACAAGCTGCTGTGGGTCAATAACTCCACCACTTCCCCTTGTACACCTCCTTTCCCTTTTRCCACTTGTCTTGTTTGAGAGCATTGTCTCTGAAGATACCACTAGTTGAGATTCATCTTAGTGTTAACAATTGAAAACCCTATGAGAAGGTTCTGACAAAACAGGCCTTGGTGATTTGTTACCCTGATGGTAACAGATCTATTGTGAAAAAGTAAAGCTGGAGTAAATATGGAGAAGTGCACCTACGAATGTATGATTTTTCTTTTTGGAATCAATCATCACACCCGATGCAATATCGTTATCAACATTATCATCATGAATCAACCGTCATGAGTCATAGGATACTGTGTATTGGATAGAGATTCTGCTCAAGGCCAGGGTATCACCAGCAGACACACAAACACACACACACACACACACACACACACACACACACACACACACACACACACACACACACACACACACACACACACACACACACACACACACACACACACACACACACACACACACACACACACACACACATCTCTTATACACATCTAGATGTGTATAAGAGACAGAAACTACTCAGAGTGTGCACATCCGCCCTCTCAAAGTATTCCATTTCTATACAGATTCGATTACAATTAGAATACCCATCTTTTCCTTCTTCCGTAATAAATGCAGATTGAAAGCTGTTGATTTGATCTAAACACGCATCTCCCAAACACCTGCTATTAGGATTTTTTGTTGGAATGGAATGACAGAAATAGAAAATATCCCACTGAATCGATTCATGAGTTATGTATTGAGAAATGATCACCCAGTCTATTTCCCTGCAGTGGTTTCAGTGCTCATGAGGCATTTCTAAGTTATATTCTTCAAGAATCAATGGTTACATATAATACATTTTTAAGTCCAAAAATTGATGTAGCTACTGTAGATTGGGCCTACCACTAAATGATGTCATTTGTTATCCTACATGTGATTAATTAGCACTCTGGAACCCTGTTCCTGTTCCTCTGCACACAGGGCTATCATACAACCTGAGGAAGGTCTATAGGGCCACCTCTGCCTGGAGTGTGTGTGGCGTGTTTGTGTGTCTTGACTTATCATCAAGTCAACCCCTCACTTTCTCCAGGCTGATCTGATCTGCGTGTGGCGGCACACACTAAATCACAATTGAAGGTCTTTCAGGTCAATCCAATTTGTCACGATGAATGACAGGACAGTCAAATGATTTGTCAGATACTTAAAGGAGCTTGAGGGATGCTGTTGGGTGGTAGCCATCTATGTATTTTGGCGGTCGGCTGTGGACGTCGGGMGCTTTGGCATGGCAGCATATACTTGTGCCTAAAAAGCACTTATGTGCATTCCAAGATTGAATAAGGAGTCTATGTTTTTGGGCCTAGACAGAGTTTGGACAAAGAAAATAAAGAAAATACTCAGCCGCTCACAGTAAACTGTTGTGTCAGGTGTAACTCCTTTCACGTCCCTTTGCCCTTGATCAACACAGTATTTGGAGGTGCACTATCTGATGCAGCAGGAATCCAGGACTGGCAGCTCACAGTGTTGGGTTCAATTCATAATTGAATTGAGGGTGCCTCATAAATTCCAATTCAATTCTTGAATTTGAATTKAATTTGAATTTTATATAGTAAACAGCATACAGAATTGTAAGGAAATATAAATTAATTCAGTGAAATTCTAAATTATGTGTAGTCTACAATTGATTATCAGGAAAAACTACAAAAATGTATGATCAAGGAAAACAAAAATCTGTATGTGAATATTCTAAGTTATTATATTTCATTAATCACTTACGTGTTGTTCAATACGGGGACCTTACTAAATTTCCCAGAATGCATTAGTTAACCCTGAGGCCTTCATAAATAAGGCAAACAAATTAAATGGTTGGTGGAAATATAATTGGCTATTCTAAGTACTAAGGGTAAAAGAGTATATGAACATTATTTCCAGAGAAAATGTATATATTCTCTGTTTTCTTTTTTTGTTTTCCTGRGTGAGGGAGKTCCAAAATGCAGGTGTTTCAGCCTAGCTCAGTGCTTTCTGTGGTGGTGGGGCAAGCGAGCAGAAAACTTGGAGCGTTGAGCCGTGATTGGCACAGTGATCTGTCACTCATGGGGCCACTACGTCACCTCCAAGTCTAAGGCTAGACTTTGAAAATATTTGCCCCTTGGGTYCTGCCATAGTTACATTAGAAGTGCCCATCCAAGAAGGCTCAAGGTCATTGGCCACAGATAAAATGATGACAAATCACGTTATATCTACAGTAGCTTTGATTGGACTGTCAACATCATGCTTTCAAAATCTTAGCTAGCAGTCATCATCATGAATGAAGTCGACAATCTACTGGCAAAACCTATTTAATCCTTGTCATATGAAGAGAAATAATGAAGAGAAATTATAGATAAAACATATCGGTGCTCATCGGCCATTGGATATGAACATTACACAACAAGTTGGAAATCGCAAATTCAACAATGAGTGGTTTGGAAGGAATCAGTGGCTAACTGTGAGTTTAAGACAACTGGGAACTTGGGGAAAATGAGCTACGACTGGGAAAATACGTTTAGAAATTTCATCCAACTCGGAAATGTAAATTGTGAACTCCAGGCTTCTTACTAGAGCGACAACCTGAAGATCACTGACGTCATCATGATTCAACTTTTTTTTTTTGTCTTGAAAGCACCATAAATCCAGAGAACGCAAGACTTTGATGACAAAGTTTGACAACAAAATTTGCCCACGAAGGACCACCACGCTACCTTCCTGTTCAAGTGAGCACAGCACAACAAGGTGAGTCCAAAAATGTCTTGTATGCTGCTGCATAAATTATTATGCCAGGAAGATATGTATACTGTAGCTAAGAAAGTAATACTAAGTGTTTGTTGTGTAGTAAGCTGTMAGTAGCCCATGTGCCTCACCTTAATAATTTGATCTATTTTCACCTCTTAATTTCGCCTACTGTTCTGACTTGGTGGTGTTTTCGAGAAATGRAGTCATTGAATAGTGTAAGAGCTTTCATTGTCTGCTTATATGCCCCKTTTATTTATCCTATGATTCTGACTTGGTGTACAGGGAGAACACTGTAAGAACGGCCCATGTTCTGAATTCTGTTGCTGTACATTTCAAAAGTGCTGAACAAATAGTTATATTGACAACYTCTATCCTTGCTCGCTCGTTAATGTCTTAATCTGAATTACGGATTGCCTCTACTTGTCATCCACTTATGCCATAGTTTGTACATCTCAATTGTCTGTAGAATCCACATTTGTTTAAGCAAGTCAGCTATATCAGCTATGTTTTTTTTCAAGGCAGTTAATGAGGCTGAATGAACTGTTTCGATGCCAAACAAYAATCCGCTGACAGCCAGGTATAGCAGTGGTAAGGTGTAGGGACTGCTTTRGGGACTCTGCTGTWGGGACAGCTTTARYTAGGCAATGCAATTAATGTATTGTTTAGTGTTGTGTTGTGTAGTGGTTTTGCAGGGAATGCAACAAAAAAATTTTTTTTGCCCTAGCAAGATTTACATGCAAAAAATCACCAATGAGAAGGTGATTCTCATTTCAAGCACATTTTCTTGACCTTTCCTTCTCCTTGCCTCCTCTCCTCGATAACCTTTGACCTTTTTCAAAAGATGGCCAGAGAGGACGGAGGAGAGAGGACGCAGAAGTTGAGCAAATACAATTGAGAAAAGGCCTATGACTGTGTGGAATTTCATTGAGTTGCACCAAATTAAATTCTACTTCCTGTCACTCAAACTCAAATTCAATTTCTACATCCTGTGCGATGTGGTCAAATCAATTCAAATTTCAACTCATGAGTTTTGAAAATCAATTTGAAAATTCTGAATTAAGCCCAACCCTGCTGGCTAGTCTGAAAGGACATTGGAGGACAATATGTCCCCTAGGAGCTGCAGCTGCTGTAGTACCGGTCAGCTCTAGTACCGGTCTGCTGTAGTACCGGTCTGCTGTAGTACCGGTCAGCTGCAGTACCGGTCAGCTCTGATCGGTCTCTCTTAAAGGAGAAGTTTTATTTTTTACAACCAAATCTCAATTTATGTTGTAAATGACATGTTAAAGAAGGGTCCAGACACCTTTTTTGTGATTTTACATGTTTTTGAGAAATATACCCCAAACAGCAAATCACTTCCTCATCCTCATTGTAAGAGACTAGTCAGMATCGAGGCAAAGATGAACGGRGCAAAGTACAGYGAGAACCTCGATGAAAACCTGCTCCAGAGCGCCCAGGACCTCAGACTGGGGCTTTTCAAATACATTAGCAGTTTTTTGCTTTGTCATTATGGGGTTGTGTGTGTAGAAAAACATTTAATCAAAAAAAAAAACATTTAACATTTAATCAATTTTAGTAGAAGGCTGTAATGTAACAAAATGTGMAAAAAGTCAAGAGGTCTGAATACTGTCTGAAGGCAAGAAATTCGGACTTAACCTCATCAATCACGATGGCCTGAGTTCTGTCACTAAGATAATCATGAACCACGAATAGGCATCAGAGCTCAGGRCTATCGAGGATAACTTATTCAATAAAATAGCATGATCAACAGTATCAAAAGCTTTTGACAGYTTCTCAAACAAAGCAGCACATTTCATTTTAGTGTCTAAGGAATTGACAAGATCATTAACAACTAAAGTGGTTGCTGTGATAGTGCTATGCCCAGGCCTAAACCCTGATTGGTTTACATTCAAAATATATTTCTCAGATAAAAAGTATCAAAGTTGTACATTTACGAAA
This sequence comes from Salvelinus sp. IW2-2015, assembly GCF_002910315.2. Lineage (NCBI taxonomy): Eukaryota > Metazoa > Chordata > Actinopteri > Salmoniformes > Salmonidae > Salvelinus > Salvelinus sp. IW2-2015. The sequence continues at coordinate 24,454,560 of NC_036860.1, read as the reverse complement.
GAAATGGGTTGATAATTATTAAAGGAAAAATCCAGCCAAACTCACTCATTCCTTTATGTTACAGTGTTAAAAAACATTAAGATGTGAGAACAATATTTTTTGTGAACAAATGTTTCATTTTGGTGTTATAATAAGGCTGGTAGCAACATGGAKATTTGTTGTGGAAATCTGTTGCAGGTCAAGTCGACTACAAAATCCACAATATAATGCTCTCTCTATGCGCCAGCTGGCTAGCTAGATAGCTAGGTAGCAAGCAAACGTAGCTATACACAATAATACCAAAGACAATATCAGCATMTGAAGAAGCTAGTTAGTGTAGTTTGTTTAGGTGATTTTACAGGTTTCTCCTTTCTATAATATCTCTGGCAACGGCACCATGCAATGTACCCTGGACTAAAGAGGCAGACAGGAAAAATGTGCCAGACCCTCCGTTAAATAACACACTTTTCAAGGTAGGAATATCACAAAAATATGATCAATGGCTCATTCGAGAGAAGACATTCTCCCGAGTTATCACTTTAACACAGTGCTACACTATACCGGACGGATTTCTGCCTGCTTGAATGCCAATAACTCAGSAACACATGAAAACATGAAATGARCCATGGAATCGATAGAACATCAATCAGAGATGCACAAAAACAATATCACATAAAAAATGGGTTAACATTTCCTTTAGGATCACTACTATCCCCGCCCTTATGGAGTGGCAGCACAAGAGCTCATTTCAATACTTCTGGAATATTCCCTGATAACAATGTTAAATAAAAAATGTGGGTTATTGAGCCAACAATGATGGGTGCTGCACACTTGGTCGGCCGCTGTGGATTTCTTGTTGTCTATTGCTAGCAATGATTCCAGGACTTATTTTTATGTTAATAACCTAAAAGAAAATCTTGGACTATCATTTATTTGATCATTCAGCAAGTTTCCCCTATCAGCATCCAGCCCAATATCATTGTGAATAGGCTTAGAAGTTATTTCAAAGAGGTAGCCCGCTGAAATAAAATGGTGATTAAATGCATCAAAGATGCCATTTTTTCCCGGAACTGAATTCATTTGTTGTGACAGAAAGAAGGAAGTAGAACCCTTCAGGGATTTGACATTTTTCCAGGTTCCAATTAGCCAGGTTCCAATTACAATCCAAAAGAGCGGTTACATAATAATCCGATTCAGATTTTCTGATTTGTCTTACACAATGATTCATCAGTTGCTTAAAAGCTTGCCAGTCCAGGTCTAAACCGGTGTTCCTGGCCTTGACCCAAGTGCTGTCTCTTTTATGAATGACTTCTGATAATTCCGGAGTGTACCAGGCATTCGATCTACCTTTAACCCTTAATTTTTTGAAGGGTGCATSATTATCCACAATAGTATTGAAGACACCTGCAAAAAGGCTGAAAACTAAATCAGGTTCAGGGACTTCTGAAATACAATCAAAGTCACTAAAATAAAGATCATGTAAAAAAAAAAGCCTGTTCACTGAAGTTTTTAAAGTACCTCCTTGTGATGACACAAGACTTAGATTTTTGTATTCTTACATCTCTAACACAAAGAACTGAGCAATCTTAACTAATATCTTGGGTGAAGACACCAGTATTTTTCTCTYGTATATTCGTTGAAATAAGATCAATCAGAGTTGACTTTTAAGGCTCTTTAGAGTTGGGCCGTGTTGGCTTAGTCACCAGCTGGGTTAAGTTTAGATCATTACACATGTCTTTTAGATTGTCTGAAGCCTGCATTTCCCAATCATAATTTAGGTCACCCAGGATAATAACCTCTGATTTAGTATAAGAAAACAACAAACTAGTTAACTCCTCAAGTACACAACTGTTAGCAGAGGGAGGACGGTAAGACCCCTATGACAGTTATGGATACATTTTTCRCCAAACAAAGGTTTAAAGATAGSTCAAAGTTTTTGATAAGGGAAATGGATTTCGGCAAAGAGACAGCGAAATTATTTTTAATAAGAATGGCCACCACCTCTACCCTGTCTATCGGTTCTGAACACATTATAACCCTCAATATTAATATCAGAGTCCAGAATGTTCAGATTTGTTTGCATAGCCAAGATCTTGATGCAATCCAGTTTAGGAAGTTAACTCCTAATGTTCAGATGGATCAATCCAAGTCCTTTATGATTTTTAAAATCACATGGAGTCTCCAACTCAAACAAACTACGTTKWATAGGCAGTTGCAGGCTCTTTCTGATGGCTGATATTGATARAGTTGATATGGCTATAAGATTGCATTGAACTCCCCCATTTGGTCTACTCTATTAGTAATAGAGGAAAGACTCTGCAACCAATGTCAATATGAGGAACTCTCAGAGTAACCAATGATGGAACGTTATTAACTGACTTACATGGGCTTTGGTTGCTATCGTGCATCGACCCAAGCCCTCTATGTGATTTGAAAACCGAGTGGGTATTACATTGTACATTTAAACTAATAACACTGGGTGAGCAGACCGCAGTGGGCTTCTCTTTTGAGCTAACAATAGCAGATCTAAGAGTGGAGTTCAATTGAATGAGTACAATATTACAACTGACCCCTGGCAGTATAGACAACAGTACGACAATAATGCTTAGAAAGGATGGGAGGTATTACCTGAGCGGTGCTTGGACTGTCTCTGAGTAAATATCTTAACGCAGCCTTGAAATGTGACGAGAGGGTCCAGSATCCTAGATGGCTTGGGTGGACTCCATCATCTCTTTAGAGCATCTTTGTTTACAAAAAGTGTCGGAATAGTCAATAAAAGTTATGAGTGGCAGCTGTCTTTAAACCAGATATGAAGTGCTATGATCCTGCTGAACCTTTCGCAGCCGCGACCCACGACGGCACGTGGCCAGAGCCTTTCAGGGTGTTGATGAGCTCAATAAAATCCTGTTTCATTAGCTCTGATTMACCCTTTTTGATATCATTTGATCCCACATGCGCTACGACAGAGGTTACCTGTAGCAGCAGGCTACACAGAGAATCTAACAGCTGGATAGGGGGAACGTCTCGTGTTGAGCAAAAGGGAATGTAACATTGTGGATAAAGTTCGGAATAACACAATTTCATGTGTACAACATCTGAAGACCTGCATCACTATACTGAGAGCTTTGCCGTTTCTAAAAGATCGTATATGGGTGTTTTTGGAGCCTTTGTTCATGTTTTTTGGGGGCCCTCATACTACAAAATGAGGATGAGGAAGTGATTTGCTCTTTGGGCTGTTTCTTTAAAATGTGAAATCTCATAAAAAGTGTCTGGACCCTTCTATAACATGCCATTTACATCGAGATTTGGTTGTAAAAAAGAACTTCTCTGTGGATGACGATGACGATGTGGATGATGATGATGAAGGTGTCTCTCCCACTCACCTGTGGATGATGCGTTTGCTGCGGAGGTAGCCCAGCGCCAGGGCGATCTCACAGACGTACAGCTTGACAGTGCTCTCTGAGAAGTGAACGTTCTGCTGGAGGTGGTAGCGCAGGTCTCCTCCCAGCAACAGATCCACTACCATGAACATGTCCTCCTCATCCTGGAACGAGTACCTACAGGAGAGGAGGAGGAGGAGGAGGAGGAGGAGGAGGAGGGTGTGAAAGAAGAGGTGGAGGAAGAGGAGGCGGAAGAGGAAGATGTGGAGGAGGAGGAGGATGAAGAGGTGAAAGAGGAGGTGGAGGAGGAAGATGTGGAGGACAGGGTTGTGGCGATGGAGAAGGAAGGGGAGGAGGAGGGGGAGGGAGAAGAAAGGAGGAAGAGAAAAGAAGAAAGAAGAAGAAGAATATCAGCCTATGACGTCCCATATTTCTTACATTTCCTACAAATCCTAACAGCTTATAAGGTTTGATATTATTATATTGTATTGGGAGTCAGAAACCAAATTGCTGTAATGTGACTTTTATGTAACTTGCCTCGGGGCGGCAGGTAGCCTAGTGGTTAGAGCGTTGGACTTATAACTGAAAGGTTGAAAGATCGAATCCCCGAGCTGACAATGTAAAAATCTATCGTTCTGCCCCTGAATAAGGCAGTTAACCCACTGTTCCTAGGCTGTCATTGAAAATAAGAATGTGTTCTTACCTTTATTTAACTAGGCAAGTCAGTTAAAAAAAATTATAAATAAATAACACAAAATAGAAGAAACCAACACACCAACATCTATTCAAAGCAATTACCTTGGTTTGCKAAGATCCAACATGTGAACAAGTTCTATTCAAATTTAGTGTGAGGCATGTAATGAAAGTGGAGGGTTAAATTATCAAGGCTAAAAGACAGCGCTGCAATCTTCACAACTACATGATGCAAAAGCCAGCAGAATAGCCCCTTATGACACGTACGGTGCCGGTGAGCTCACACAATGACTAAGCCAAGCCAGAGATGTCGCTAGTTATTCTAGTGATGGAAACACCACTCCAACACACTGATAGAACTGTTCCATTGAAAGAAAAAGCTTTATGTCAGGTGTAGTATGACAGAGCACATCCATCCAACCATCCATTCATCCATCTATCAAGYGCTCCATCCATCTAGCAATCAAGCAGCGGAGTGCCACAGCAGGCCTGCTACATCAGACCTTGCCTGTTCCACTACTTCCCATTGATTTTACATGACGGAATTCCCACTGTGATCTGTACTTTCTCCTTTTGAATGGCTGGATAATGAGTCTATGGCACTGTAAAATAATTTGTGTGAAAAGTACTTCACTCAAGACCTTCCTTGCTTGCCTGGCCTAGAGTGAATCTCCAAGATAATCAACACAGATCAAAGGCAACTTTACACTTTCATTCTGAACATTCTCTTAGGTTCCACAGAAGTGTCTTATCTAATTGTTCGAAGTTCAGTGTAGTCATTTACGTCAGCGATCCATCCATACACTATCTTGTCACCTGTCAATGGAAGTGAAAGGTTTATTAGTGCTTCCATGCCTTTACTTCCTCTGTGAATAATACCAATCATTGGCTGGCATTCAACTAAGGATGGTGGTGGGCATGCTGCAGTAGGAGGACAT
>NC_036860.1:24447572-24449110 GCF_002910315.2 Salvelinus sp. IW2-2015 | reverse complement strand
GGCCAGAGAGTGTAGGATGGAGGGGGGCTTGCTGCAGTAGGAGGACATCATGTCAATGACTTCAGGGCCAGAGAGTGTAGGATGGAGGGGGGCTTCCCAACCCTAAGTGTAGGATGGAGGGAGGCTTGCCAACCCTAAGTMTAGGATGGAGGGGGGCTTGCTTGCTTCCTTCAGGGAAAACTCACCACTTTGTCCTCTCAGCAGCTCAGGTAGAATGGCTTGTTGGTCTACGGTCTGTCATAGTCATTGCAGAATAGAGCTTAACTGGTGTTTGGTTAGATCTCACTGTAAGTGCAACACAGTGAAAGCATAACACCGAGAGTGAACACTACCTACTGAATAGATGTCACAGACCTGCAGAGTGGCTGTCTAACATCATTCCCTCAGGGGTCAATGCCTTAAGGTCCACTGCTATAGGGTATTTCTCCTAAAAGGTTCACTGCTATAGAGTATTTCTCCTAAAAGGTTCATTGCTATAGGGTATTTCTCCTCTAAGATGCATAGATTTTAAAAAGGCTCTGGGGTGAGCCTGCGAAGCCTCAGTGTCTCGTGGGGAACGCGGCAAAATTCGGCAAAGAGTATGAGGGACATCTGCACAACAGAGCAGATTAATGGCTGCCTTTTCTGATAAACATACAGTATTTTTTAGAAACAAGTGGAGAAGAGATGGCGCCGCCCACTAACCAGTGTATGATGCTCCTGAATGGCCGGGAGCWTCCTGCGCCCCATAAATCACACAGACAGACAGAGGATGGATACTTAGGCCCACGGACGATGGTGTCATGATGTCACCAAAGTTTCCCAGTGTTCCGTCACGAGAAGGGCTGAAGGAGATTGAAAACCCAAAGTTAAAGAGGAGAGGAACTCACTCCTGGGAGCCTCTGCAGCTCTGCAGTCTTTAAAGCGGCAATCTGCGATTGCTAAAATGCATGATATATAGCCATTGATTCTTGAAGAATATAACTTATAAATGCCTCATGAGCTTAGTTCAACTGTCACACTCCATGAGAACCCTAAAAATAAGCTTGTTTTACTCCTTTGTTTGTAAACAATGTAATTGTAAACCAATCCTGTATAGCCTCAAAACATGATTAAAACTATCATTTTGATATCATGGATAGTCAGTCCTTGCACCATAGCTCTGTCTATACATTTGAGAGTGGTTACATTTCTCTAGCTCCATTACTCAGCTGTTCACCGAAACAGTGGTGGGGTGTCCGKTTTGTTARTGCTTGAACTGTAGATGTCCCCTTTAAACGTCAAGAAATCAGTTGTGAGATGTTAAAGTACCTCTGAAGAGGCAGTCTGACATGTTGGGGAGCTGGGGGATAGTTTGACAGAGCCACTGAGGGAAGTCAAAGCACCTGAGATCAAACACATGTAACTATCACATTGACATCACATACTGTACTGTATACTCTTACTGACATGACAGTCTTCTCATGGGTGACTGTAGGCAAGAGTGGACTAGTTTAAAAAGTGTTGGACGAAAGTCTGAGAATGCCCTTGTCCTGCTTCGATGAAAAAGAAACAAAGCC
>NC_036860.1:24415992-24446102 GCF_002910315.2 Salvelinus sp. IW2-2015 | reverse complement strand
AGAGTTGAAAATGCGTTGGGAACACATTTAACTTTAGATTTTGTATTCAGTACATGAAAACTTAAGCGAAAAAGTACATTTTGCGTGCAAAAAAAAAAAAAAKTTGTCTGGTGAGTTAGATGTGTTTAGAAGGGCTTGCCAGTCAGATCTAAGAGAATCTAAGCATCTCAGTAGTGCTATGCTCAGCAGGGCAGTGCTCTCTATTTCTCTCTACAGAGCTCCTTCTGATGTTGGGAAAATACTCCTGGCTCAGCGGAGTCTGCCGAGGTGAGAGCGTKTGGGAGCTGTCACTAGCACTTACCCAAGGAGAGGGACATGAATTGCCTTGTTTCCTGCAGGAGAAATATCAGTTTATTTTCCTTTACATTGTGGGCACTTATGGGGGAGAAAAGTAATGTTTTTTATTTTCCTGTAATGTAGTGGCATGATCCAGCCAGCTTCCCCTCCTGGTGCCAGTCGGAATATTCATGAAGGAACGTGTTGGTTTAGCTGGAGTGGCCTGGAGTAGGAGCGATAGCAGTTCCTACAGGGAATCGATCGTGCACGAAGAGTCCATAGCCTACTGGAGAAAGCTTAATCTAGTAGAAAATCTGATTCTTATGTTTCACTGGTGGTTTATTATTCTTGTTCCCACAGCACACTCTACTAAAGTGGGAAGTTGGTGAAACCTAACCATTATAGAATCTTATGCGGCGGTGGGGGAAATACGTTTAGAGGGTGTAATACAATACAATGGGTGTTTCTCAATATGCATACAACCGTGCTCCACACTCTCATGTTCCGAGTATAGTCTCTGACAATGTTCTTTTGAGTACGTTCTTGTGAGGATGAGAGTGTTGAGAATYCATAAAACATTACATTTGAGAAGCACTCCCCCTACTATATTACCTCACGCTTCACCTCCCATTCACTGAACTTTCTTCCAGCCAGGACAATGGCAACAATAGACGAAACAAAATATACACAAAGCYAACGTTTTATTTAATTATTATCAGCTAGGTATGTGAATCGTAATAATCTAGCTAGTCAGCTAATTAAACAGGCAAAAATGGCCTAATAGGAATGTTATGCAAGGTACAGTAGATGTACAATTTTCATGGGTAACTACCAATCTTTCGTGGGTAGCTAGTTAGCCCTATTTGACCTACGGATTTACCCATTCACTGAACCTTCTTCCAGCCAGGACAATTGCAACAATAGATGAAACAAGATATACACAAAGCAACTGTTTAACTTCATAACTATCATCTAGCTATATGTGAATCGTAATAATGTAGCTAACCAGACAGTTTAACAGGCAAAGTGAACTAAAACGAATTGTATGCAAGATCGATGTCAATTCTTCGTGGCTGTCTGGCTAGCTAYCAGTAATAACTAGTCAGTTAGCCCTATTGACATATTATGGGCTTGCAATCTAGGGTACGTAGGCAGGTAAACATGCCAAAACTAACACAGCATGTATTTATTAACGTATCAAGATAAATTATTTTAGTCAGGTACTCATTCGAGAAGTGCCCTCCGTGCTCCGTTTCGCATACTTGGATTTGGACTCAGACGCTGACCCTCCTGTGCTCCAATATGTGTGCTCAGAGCACGGTAGTATGCATTTTGAGAAACACCAACTGTAATAATCTATCATTTATGTTCTTAACCCTGGGCAACATGGGCCTGGGATGCTCACAGGGATATTGGTATCCACAGTACTCGACCAATTACACATTGTTCAATTCAATACAATTGCATTCCCCACAAATGATGATTTTTTTTTTACAGAAATGCACTGCAATTTAAGCTTTAAARTTTCTCTCTGCCTCATGGCAAACATGGTAGAATTGCAGGATAATAGCTTTAAAGCTGCAACAACAGGAAATCTCTCTGCCCAATGACAACATTTCGAGAATGCAGGAGCTTGACAATGGCAAAAATGTATCTCCGATGCCAAAACAGGCGGTCCTTTAAAATGTTCCAAGACTTGGTTCGTACAGTCCAAATACTGCCGAAGTCATAGTAGAACTATTTACTAAACCTCGAAGCCGTAAGACTGCTAAAAAGTTGGTTAAATAYCTAACCAAAAAGCTACCCGGACTATCTAAATTGATCCTTTTTTTTTTAACTCATCACATACTGTATGCTGCTGCTACTGTTTATTATCTACCATGTTGCCTAGTCACTTTATTCCTACACTGAACAAAAATATAAATSAAACATGGAACAATTTCAAAGATTTTACTGAGTTACAGTTCATATAAGGAAATGTGTCAATTTAAATAAATTCATTAGGCCCTAATCTATGGATTGCACATGACTCGGAATACAGGTACTGTATGCATCTGTTGGTCACAGATACTTAAAAAAGAAAACTAGAGTCAATTGACMCACCTGTGCGTCAATCTAAGTAACATAATGAAAAAATCCCCATCAAAATGTGTCAGTTTAAGCTAGGGATGGGCTGCATCTCAATCTACCACATCCGCCTATGGCGGCCTTCAGCAATTCTGTCCCTACTCTCACACCATGCACGCTACAGAACTCAAGTGTCTTTGAATATGTATGAATACTTAGCTGCAATGGTCATCTGCCATCTTGGCCTCGATAAATTACAATAAGCAATCACCACAGTTTACTGTAGAACTAAGACTATACTGTCCTAATGAGCCACATACGAGGCAGTGCACACTTATGTAGAGAGCAAGAGAGAGAGAAAGAGTCATTTAGCATCCCCAGCAGGTTGTGAGGGTGGCATACACTGCCTCCTGTTCATTATTTTCAACAAGCCTGGGATTCTGATTKGTTTTCTTGGCATGGACTCTCCCARCCAGGTCAGTTTGTTCTACCTCACATGCAGTTTGAAAACACCCTTCAGGCCAATTTAGAACCAGCATATCTCACAGTAAGCTACTTGAGAGGTGGAATCCCGTGCAGAGAAAAGTACTGGACTTTGGACCAAAGGGTTCCAATTGATGTTTTTCCTGAAAAATATTCACACCCCTTGACTTTTTCCATATTTTATTGTTACAGCCTGAATTTTAAATCAATTAAATTGAGATTGTCACTGGCCTGAACACAATACCCCATAATTGTTTTAAACAAATTGTTATGGCAAGCCTAAATAAGTTCAGGAGAATAAARGTGCTTAACAAGTCACATTATAAGTTGCATGGACTCCCTCTGTGTGCAATAATATTGTTTATCATTCTTTTTTAATAACTACCTCATCTCTGTACCACAGACATATAATTATCTGTAAGTAAATTTCAAACAGATTCAACCACAAAGACAAGGGAGGTTTTCCAATGCTTCACAAAGAAGGTCCCCCACTGGTACAGTAAAAGGGTAAAAAAAAAGGAGACAATGAATATCCCTTTGAGCATGATGAATTTCAGGGATTTCACCATGAGGCCAATGGGACCTTAAAACAGTTACAGAGTTGAATTAATGGCTGTGATAGGAGAAAACTGAGGATGAATCAACAACATTGTAGTTACTCCACAATACTAACCTAATTGATAGAATGAAAAGAAGGAAGCCTGTGCAGAATACAAATATTCCAAAACATGCATCCTGTTTGCAACAAGGCACTAAAGTAATACAACAAAAATTGAGGCAAAGCAATTACATTTTTGTCCTTAATACGGAGCGTTATGTTTGAGGCAAATCCAATACAACACATTAGTGAGTACCACTCTCCATATTTTCAAGCATAGTGGTGGCTGCATCATGTTATGGGTATGCTTGTAATCGTTAAGGACTGMGGAGTTTTTCAGGATAAAAAGAAACAGAATGGGGCTAAGCACAGGCAAAWTCCTAGACGAAAACCTGGTTCAGTTTGCTTTCCACCAGACACTGGGAGATGACTTCACCTTTCAGCAGGAGTTGCTTACCAAAAAGAAAGTGAATGTTTCTGAGTGGCCGAGTTACAGATTGTACTTAAATCTACTTGAAAATCTATTGCAAGACTTGAAAATGGTTGTCTAGCAATGATCAACAACCAATTTGACAGCGCTTGAATAATTTTGAAAAGAGTAATGGGAACATTTTGCACAATCCTGGTGTGAAAAGCTCTTAGAAACTTACCCAGAAAGACTCACAGCTGTAATTGCTGCCAAAGGTGCTTTCACAACGAATTGACCTGGGGGTGTGAYTACTTATTTAAAATAGACATTTCTGTATTTAATTTTCTATAAAATCTAGAAACATGTTTTCACTTTGTCYTTACGGGGTATTGTACGTAGATGGGAGAGAAAAAACAAACCATTTAATCAATTTTGAATGTAGGCTATAACAACAAAACGTGGAATAAGTCAAGGAGTATGAATATTTTCTGAAGGCACTGTATATTAGTTTCGCAAAGTGGCCCATAATGCACAACATAATGTATATTCTAGCACATTTACTATAATGCATGTTTAATTGACTCCCATGTTGTATCTGTAATTGCCTCCAAATCAATTAAAAGTTCCAAGGCCATTACTCTCTGGTTTACGTTGGAGTTTGCATATTTCGACAGAACAAACACGCCTTGAATCAATAACAAGAAGTCTAATGAATAGCTTATAGTTCAGCTCAATTTAATTGACAAAGTCAACACAGTTTGCTATAGAATCCACAATCAGTAGCCTACAAAAAGCAATCACGCACCCACGCACACGCCACGCAACACACACACACACACACACACACACACCAACACACACACACACACACACACACACACACACACACACACACACACACACACACACACACACACACACACACACACACACACACACACTTAGAGAGAGAGAGAACTGAGGCCATCTCAGAAGTAGCTGACTGAAGCCTGCCTCTGCAGAACAGACCTGGATGAGTCCCCCCAATGTGACGGTGTTACATTGATTCCGGCCCCCTGATTGACTGACAGATCCCTTCAGCCAGAGGCTAATGCTCCTTCAGCTGCTGTCGACCGTGGGGAGAAATTACGCCCCATCCCAGCAGCCCCCGCTGAGGAGGCACAAGCTACAGTATGAGGCATCAAGGTCACGCCACTGTCTTCTGCCTTAACGCGCTTCACCTGCAGTCCACTGAGCTGCCTCCCCCTCGGCGAGACCATCCCAGCACTGTGACCTTCCACTAACTGACCTGACAACCTGCCAGAAGAAGGGCATACTAGTGTCCTGTAACATAACGTGATGTTTGAATAAACCAAGAGACTGTGTGAACAGTGACGTTATGTAGAGAGGCCCCGGTGTGCATTAAGGGGATTCTTGGTCGTGGATCACTCCCTGGGTCGTTTGATACACAAGGTATAGCAGATTGTTGACTAGAAAGAAATTCCAGATCATGTATGGCAATAAGACTAATAGGTGTGTTTACTGTATGCAGGTAACCTTCCTGGTTAAATAAAGGACAAATAGTGGAGAACTGTATTTGATGCATTGAGACCATTACAAAATAAGCATATTGAATGAAAGACATGAGACACTTCACTACCTCACTGATGCCAATGAACATTCTTGTCCATGCACTTCATTAACTTCAAGTCCTRGTTCTTCTTCATTGTCGATTCAGTAAAGCAATTCCTGCCTTGTGATGCTCGCCACAGSATGTGGAGTGAGACAGAAAATTCACCTTCAATAAAGTCAATTCCATCAGTGTCTCCGCTCCATCCAGTTTCACTGACAGCAACAGCTCAGGATGACGCCCAGACCAGCCAGTTTCCATAAAGGCCCTGTCTGTCTCTGAGTAGGCTACTTCTGCATCATCAATAGTAAAAATACATGCTTGTCTTGGCAGAGTGAGTGATGTGCAGCTGAGTCGGGCTCCGGGTAGGATGCCTAGTGTGTGTATGTGTGTGTGTCTCTCTCTCTCTCTCTCTCTCTCTCTCTCTCTCTCTCTCTCTGACTAAGTTCAGTATGTCTTTACAATGTACTTACAGTACCAGTCAAAAGTTTGGACACACCTACTCATTCAAGGGMTTWTCTTAATTTTTTACTATTTTCTACATTGTAGAATAATAGTGAAGACATCAAAACTATGAAAAAAGACATCACGTAGTAACCAAAAAAGTGTTAAACAAATCAAAATATATTTTAGATTTTTCAAAGTAACCACCCATTTGCCTTGATGACAGCTTTGCACACTCTTGGCATTCTCTCAACCAGATTCTTGAGGAATGCTTTTCCAACAGTCTTGAAGGAGTTCCCACATATGCTGAGCACTTGTTGGCTGCTTTTCATTCACTCTGTGGTCCAAATCATCCCAAACCATCTCAATTGGGTTGGGGTCGGGTGATTGCGAAGGCCAGGTCATCTGATGCAGCACTCCATCACTCTCCTTCTTGGTCAAATAGCCCTTACACAGCCCAGAGGTGTGTTTTGGGTCATTGTCCTGTTGAAAAACAAATGATAGTCCCTCTAAGCGCAAACCAGTTGGGATGGCTATCGCTGCACAATGCTGTGGTAGCCATGCTGGTTAAATGTGTTTTTGAATTCMAAATAAATCACTGAGTGTCACCAGCAAAGCACCAAGACACCATCACACCTCCTCCTCCATGCTTCACGGTGGTAACCACACATGCGGAGATCATCCATTCACGTACTCTGCGTCTCACAAAGACATGGTGGTTGGAACCAAAAATCTCAAATTTGGACTCATCAGACCAAAGGACAGATTTCCACCAATCTAATGTCCATTGCTCATGTTTCTTGGCCCAAGCTTGTCTCTTCTTAATATTGGTGTCCTTTAGTAGTGGTTTCTTTGCAGCAATTCGACCATGAAGGCCTGATTCATGCAGTCTCCTCTGAACAGTTGATGTTGAGATGTGTCTGTTACTTGAACTCTGTGAAGCATTTATTTAGGCTGCAATCTGAGGTGCAGTTAACTGTAATGAATTTATCCTCTGCAGCAGAGTTAACTCTGGGTCTTCCTTTCCTCTGGTGGTCGTCATGAGAGCTAGTTTCATCATAGCGCTTGATGGTTTTTGCGACTGCACTTGAAGAAACTTTCTGTTATAAAGACATGTTCTTGAAATTTTCCGGAATGACTGACCTTCATGTTTTAAAGTAATGATGGACTGTCGTTTTTCTTTGCTCTTGAGCTGTTCATGCCATAATATTGACTAGCCAAATAGGGCTATCTTCTGTATACCACCACTACCTTGTAACAACTGATTGGCTCAAAAGACATTAAGAAGAAAATAAATTCCACAAATTAACTTTTAACAAGGCGCCCATGTTAATTGAAATACTACCTCATGAAGCTGGTTGAGAGAATGCCAAGAGTGTGCAAAGCTGTCATCAAGGCAAAGGTTGGCTACTTTGAAGAATCTCAAATATAAAATCTATTTTGATTTGTTTAACACTTTTTTGGTTGCTACATGATGCCATATGTGTTATTTCATAGTTTTGATGTCTTCACTATTATTCTACAAAGTAGAAAATAGTAAAAACTTTTGACTGGTCCAAACTTTTGACTGGTACTGTACTTTAATAATCCTTCACAAGTAACTACCCACATGATTTTCAAAGACAAAAAGTCTGAGGTTTTGTTCTACTTTTTTGTGTTGTTTGTCCTCCTCCATTCTATACGTCAAAGCCTTGGCTGAGCAAACATACATGTTAGATTGGGCATTCAAGCTTCTGCCACTTTCAAGGTGAGAGTCCTCTCGCTACAGATGCTTTATCACTGTCTTCAAAGCACTTGTTCCTAACAGTTGCTGTTGTTTCTTTCTTTCTTGTTCCTTTCTTTCTTTAACGAATGCACACCCATACCCACCCACACACACACACACACACACACAGAATGAGCCTTACCAGAAATTGACAAGGAAAGGATGCTCGAGGTTTCGCATGATCTGCATCTCCTTGAAAACATTGCGGACCTCGTTCCGTTCCAAACACTTCAGTTTGTTCATATACTTCATGGCATACATTTTCTTCGTGTCCTTCTTCTGCACAATGCACACCTAGAGAGAAACAGACAATAGCTCTGCATACATCCTGCTATCACCTGAGTTTACTGAATGGGTTTCTTACTGATCATTGCATTGTGGTTTTACTTAGATGTAAACACAAGCTGTAAGAAAGTGCTTTGATAGAATGTGAAAGTACTGTTCTACTGCATCTGTGGCTCCTATTGTCAAGACAACTAAGAACTGATTATTTCAAGTGGGGGTTGGACTCAGCAATTTACCAAAACAGACTTACCTTCCCGAAACTTCCTTTCCCGATAGCCCTTAGGATCTGGAAGTGGTCAAAATTGACTGGGGAAAGAAGAGGAGCATCTCTTTATTTTCATATTTGCAGGCAAACAGCATACAATTTCATACAATCACAATCTTGTTGAAATACATAGAGGATGCACGAGAAAATCTAAATGGCACTAGAAACAATTGACATTCAGCGTCCTTTTTAACTTGTGTGAGGCAGTGTTATTATCTCAAATGGAAAAGGATCTAAATGTGAAGTCATTTTGGCCYCGGTAAGTTGTTTCATTCAGTTCATTACAGTTCATTACAATCAGATGTAGACAGACTGCTCCCTTGATACAAAATMAACTTGCGGAGAGAAATAAAAGGTTGTTTACATTATAGTCCAGAAGATGTTTTTTTTTTTTTTATGTTTCACGTTTTTCTCTGAAACAAAATACACATTTCATCTGACTTTCAGCACTTTCCTGCTCTGTGTCTTCCATCTCTTCTCAGCACACATACTACACTCTCAGTCAGTACTACACTCCCAGTCAAAAGTGTCATGCCCATTGGGGGCACAGGGGCACATGCCCCCTCAGATTTATCCTGTTTTAAAATATACTGTATATATATATATATATATATACAGTATACAGTATATTATATATATATATATATATATATTGTTTTAATGGGGCATTTTTTTGTTAAATTTGTTGTTGTTTTTCTGTAATACTGCTAGTCAACTAGCAATTTTATGAAGTTGGTCCAGAAAGGTTCCCAATCTCACACCTCTCACACTATCTGCAAAGAAGCCATTTCAGGTTATCAATGAAGTTAGAGTAGCTAGCTTGTCTAACTATCTTAGCTGGCATGCCTGCTGGCAAGCAATAACTAAATGTACTGACGATTTTTGGGGTGCAGGACGCCCCTGCTCCCAGTCCCAATTTAACCTGAACCTGCACCAATTATCGGTCTAATCTCAAAAAACATTTCTATTCATTTGGAACCAGTTGTGGCCGGTCTTCACAGCCATGGCAATCGAAACAGAGGGTTATCCCTCTTTCTATCTGCCATCTCCCAGGGTG
Source organism: Salvelinus sp. IW2-2015 (assembly GCF_002910315.2). Taxonomy (NCBI): domain Eukaryota; kingdom Metazoa; phylum Chordata; class Actinopteri; order Salmoniformes; family Salmonidae; genus Salvelinus; species Salvelinus sp. IW2-2015. The sequence goes on along the minus strand of NC_036860.1, from coordinate 24,436,844 downwards.
ACGTGCAACTGCCACCCACTCTCTCTCTCTCTCTCTCTCTCTGGTCCCGGTCATGTGACCTGGCCGGTGTACCCCCGCCGAGCAGCGACACCTCACATCCCCTCCGAGTGGATGGATTGGATGTGACAGTTAATGATATGCTCTGTTAGTCATGTATCAGTGGCACTTCCCCTCTCRGCTACTTGTGTTTCACTGTTCACTACAGGCTCTGAGCCTAACTCTGGTTCTGATGGGGTTTTAGGGAAGGACAGCTGTGGTTTGACTGCGAGGAGAGCAGAGCAGCGGGTGCACAGAGACAGAGGCTGCGGTGCCGGTAACTTACTCTTTCTCTATCTATCTCTCTGTATCTCTCTGTATCTCTCAGTCTATCTCTCTGTCTGTCTGTCTCCCCTCCCCCCTCTCTCTGATGTTCACAGAGGCAGGAAGCTCTAGCGGAGCCCCATATACACTAGTACGCAGCCATGACTGAGTAAGTCATGCGGTTGCTGTGGCGACTGAAACAGAACCCACGGGTCCCAGTCAGCCGGAGCGTGAATAAAGCATGATCACCAGACAGGCGTGCCCATTAAGAGAAGTGGAAGCCCCAGGGGACAGACAGACAGACAGGCAGACATAGAGGGGGGACAGGTCACAGCTTTAGCATGATTGTCAACAGAACAAAGTCACAGAACAAAGAACACTTAATTCCCAATCCCATACTTAATAGACTTATAAAGCACTCAGRCCTGTTGATGTACTAAATCTCTCTCTATGGTTCTCTATCTGTCATTTGTCCTGTTATTTCTCTGGCCAACACCAATCCCAGGTGCCCAGGCAGTAAATTCAGGGCATTGGAAAATTGAACACTCAGCTTCAATGTCAAAGCCACAACAACAATGTCAAGGAGCACTCCAGTTATTTTGAACTTCCAAGTACAATTCCAAGTCACACGTGACTTTTATTTCTAAGGTGATGACTTTGTCCATAATGGGTAACTAATGGGATCGATGGCAGAAGCTCAAATTTAAGGAAATAACAAATGTTGAAAGAAATGTATGACGATTATTCTGGCAACGGCATAAGAATACTACGTGGCTGGAGTCACAGCAAACAATGTCCATAGTGTACACTCTAGAAAAGATACTGTACAATTGTACAGATATACAGTTGAAGTGGTAAGTTTACATACACCTTAGCCAAATACATTTAAACTCTGTTTTTCACAATTCCTGACATTTAATCAGAGTAAAAATTCACTGTCTTTGGTCAGTTAGGATAACCACTTTATTTWAAYAATGTGAAATGTCAGAATAATAGTAGAGAGAATTATTTATTTCAGCTTTAATTTTTTTCATCACATTCCCAGTGGGTCAGAAGTTTACATACACTCAATTAGTATTTGGTAGCATTGCCTTTAAATTGTTTAACTTGAGTCAAACATTTTGGGTAGCCTTCCACAAGCTTCCCACAATAAGTTGGGTGAATTTTGGCCCATTCCTCCTGACAGAGCTGGTGTAACTGAGTCAGGTTTGTAGACCTCCTTGCTCATGCACGCTTTTTCAGTTCTGCCCACACATTTTCTATAGGATTGAGGTCAGGGCTTTGTGATGGCCACTCCAATACCTTGACTTTGTTGTCCTTAAGCCATTTTGCTACAACTTTGGAAGTATGCTTGAGGTCATTGTCCATTTGGAAGACCCATTTGCGACCAAGCTTTAACTTCCTGACTGATGTCTTGAGATGTTGCTTCAATATATCCACACAATTTTCCTGCCTCATGATGCCATCTATTTTGTGAAGTGCACCAGTCCCTCCTGCAGCAAAGTACCCCCACAACATGATGCTGCCACCCCCGTGCTTCACGGTTGGGATGGTGTTCTTCGGCTTGCAACTCCACCTTTTTCCTCCAAACATAACGATGGTCATTATGGCCAAACAGTTCTGTTTTTGTTTCATCAGACCAGAGGACATTTCTCCAAAAAGTACGATCTTTGTCCCCATGTGCAGTTGCAAACCGTAGTCTGGCTTTTTTATGGCGGTTTTGGAGCAGTGGCTTCTTCCTTGCTGAGCGGCCTTTCAGGTTATGTCGATATAGGACTCGTTTTACTGTGGATATAGATACTTTTGTACCTGTTTCCTCCACCATCTTCACAAGGTCCTTTGCTATTGTTCTGGGATTGATTTGCACTTTTCTCACCAAAGTACGTTCATCTCTAGGAGACAGAACGCGTCACCTTCCTGAGCGGTATGACGGCTGCGTGGTCCCATGGCGTTTATACTTGCGTACTATTGTTTGTACAGATGAACGTGGTACCTTCAGGCGTTTGGACATTGCTCTCAAGGATGAACCAGACTTGAATAGGTCAAAAAAAAAATTCTGAGGTCTTGGCTGATTTCTTTTCATTTTCCCATGTTGTCAAGCAGAGTTTGAAGGTAGGCCTTGAAATACATTCACAGGTATATCAGAAGCTTCTAAAGCCATGACATAATTTTCTGGAATTTTCCAAGCTGTTTAAAAGGCACAGTCAACTTAGTGTATGTAAACTTCTGACCCACTGGAATTGTGATACAGTGAATTATAAGTGAAATAATCTGTCTGTAAACAATTGTTGGAAAAATGACTTGTGTCATGCACAAAACAGATGTCCTAACCGACTTGCCAAAACTATAGTTTGTTAACAAAAAATGCGTGGAGTGGTTAAAAAACAAGTTTTAATGACTCCGACCTAAGTGTATGTAAACTTGTAAACTGTAAACTGTTCAGGTATTTCATGTATGTGTGTTTTTCTCTGAAAAGGAGAGTATTCWCTCTGTCTGTCACAGCTGACCTACCAATAAATAATCCTTTGCTAATGCTTTMGTCACCTTCATTAATTTGATACAGCTAAACATTTGCATAACACGTTAGCCTACATCCACTGATGTGCTCTATAAACTGTCACAGTACCTGTATTCTAGTGAGTGAAGAAGGTTAGCTGTAGAAACCTTAGATCATCACTTATTGGCTTCCAAAATGTAAAACACCCTCAGATGACAGCTGATTCCTTATGTAATATTTAGAAAAACATAATGTGTCTTTAATTAAAAGGGAACCCAGTGACAGCCCTTGAATTGCTGATGTACTCTTAACTCTGTCGACTTGTTGGGGTTTTGCCAACGTGAGTGAATTCAATCTAGAGGATTTGTCATATTCAAAGATGTTGAATTCCACTTAGCTAGTATATACTGTAAGCCCAACACCGTGCATAATTACACATAGAACGCTATATTATAGGAATTATATGATCTCTATYACACAATGTCTGCATACCTGAATGATAACTACCATTACACTTTATGAGACTTTAAGAAARCTGTTAGTAACCGTGGCTTTACTGATGCTTACATTTCTATTGATGTACTGCATCTTCTTCATCTGTTTGTTCAAACTCAGAGAAGACAAATCCAAAAGGAGAAATGTCTAATAATCCTCATTGCCCACTTTATAACAGMCTCGGTCATTACTCACCCTCCTCTGTGTCATCGGTGACGGAAGCCTTGTTGGATTGTCCCAGCCCCATGTCTGTTCCTGTAGTCTCCAGCCAGGCAGGTCCCTCTCAGCTCAGTACGGAATAGCTGTCCCACAGCCAGGGAGACATAGCCTGGAGCCAGGGCTTGACCAACCTACCTAGATCCACCAGTTGGGTTGATTGGAACTTGGCCTGTACTCTCCTCTGTACTCTATGGTTCCACACCCAGGGGTGTGGATTTATCTCTGACCCCCCTCAACAGGAAACCAAACTATATAAGAGAAGAACACACAAACATGACACAATGCGTCAAAATCAAGAAGGGAGGGGGCTGAGTGGTTGAGCAACACATCACGGTAATGCTCTACTCGTGTTGGTAGGAGATTGTCGAGAGATGCTCTTTCCGATTGTGAACTTGTCAAATTCTTCGAAGGAGTATACCCAGCAAACCAAAATTGGTTCTGTGAAAGTTCCCAGAACATTRGTTAGGTTGCAACAAATGTTCRCATAACACAAAAARTGTCRAGTCGTGCTGAWGATTATAGAATGTTTGTAWAAAACATTTGCCTGATTTTGCAAGAACGTTCCTAGAAAACATTTAATTTGTTCTTTAAAGGTCCCCAGAATGTTTCATTATATTGTGGGAGAAGTCTGGTGAGAACATTGGGGTGACATCACAAAATATATGTTTACAACAACAACAACAAAAACATGTCCAGTTGTGCAGATGATTCTACAATGTTTATTTTAAGCTGCAAAAGAAATTCACAAAAAACATTTACCTGAGGTTACAAGAACATTCCCAGAKAACATTTTGTGTGTTCCCAAAACACAAAAAACTGTCCAGTTGTGCTGACATTCAGATACTTTTTGTATCAGGGTGCACAAACCATTCCTTTGATGTTGCAAGAATGTTGACAGAACAGCCTTTCTGAGATCTTTAAAGGATCCCAGAACATTTAATTAGGTTGTGGGAACAGTGTGGGTACATTACAAGAGATATGATCCAAAACCACAAAATGTACTCAGTTGTGATGACATTCATACAATGTTTAAGTTAGCTTGCACAGGACATTCCTATAATGTTGTAAGAATGTTGGCACAACTTCTGGTTCCCAGAACATTTCAGAAGCCCTTTCCTGCAGTCAAATTACCTAGTGGCCTCAAATTACCTAGTGGCCATATTACATTTTTTCATAATTTCAWAATTAATAAACATTACTTCAAAAACCAGCTGAAAATCTGGTGTTTCTATGTCAAACAGTTTTGTTATATTTCAGTCTTCTGTAATGTACAGTATCAGTCAAAAGTTTGGACACACCTACCCATTCAAGGGTTTTTCTTTATTMTTTACTATATTGTAGAATAATAGTGAAGACATCAAAACTATGAAATAACACATATAGAATCATGTAGTAACCAAAAAAGAGTTAAACAAATAAAAATATATTTTAGATTTTAGACACCCTTTGCCTAGATGACAACTTTGCACACTCTTGGCATTCTCTCAACCAGCTTAACCTGGAATGCTTTTCCAACAGCCTTGAAGGAGTTCCCATATATGCTGACCACCTGTTGGCTTCTTTTCATTCACTCTGCGGTCCAACTCATCCCAAACCATCTCAATTGGGTTGAGGTCGGGAGATTGTGGAGGCCAGGTCATTTGATGCAGCACTCCATCACACTACMTATTGGTCAAATAGCCATTACACTGCCTGGAGGTGTGTTGGGTCATTGTCCTGTTGAAAAACAAATGATAGTCCCAATAAGCGCAAACCAGATGGGATGGCGTATTGCTGCAGAATGCTGTGGTAGCCATGCTGGTTAAGTGTGCCTTGAATTCTGATTTACGGTGGGAACCACACATGCGGAGATCACAAAGACATGGCGGTTGGAAACCAAAATCTCAAACTTGGACTCATCAGACCAAAGGACAGAATTTCCACCGGTCTAATGTCCATTGCTCATGRTTCTTGGCCCAAGCATGTCTCTTATTATTGGTGTCCTTTAGTAGTGGTTTGTTTGCAGCAATTCGATCATGCAGGCTTGATTTACGCAGTCTCCTCTGAACAGTTGATGTTGAGATGTGTCCGTTACTTGAACTCTGTGAAGCATTTATTTGAGCTGCAATTTCTGAGGCTGGTAACTTTAATGAACTTCTGGGTCTTCCTTTCATGTGGCGGTCCTCATTAGAGCCAGTTTCATCATAGCGCTTGAAAGTTCTTGCGACTGCACTTGAAGAAACTTTCAAAGTTCTTGACATTTTCCGGATAGACTGACCTTTATGTCTTAAAGTAATGATGGACTGTCATTTTTCTTTGCTTATTTGAGCCATAGTATGGACTTGGTCTTATACCAAATAGGGCTATTTTCTGTATACCACGCCTACCATGTCACAACACAACTGATTGGCTCAAACACATTAAGGAAAGAAATTCCACAAATTAACTTTTAACTCCAGGATGCTGGCCTTCTAGGCAGAGTTGCAAAGAAAAAGCCATATCTCAGACTGACCAATAAACATGAAAGATTAAGATGGGTAAAAGAACACAGACACTGGACAGAGGGACTCTGCCTAGAAGGCCAGCATCCCAGAGGCATCTGTTTCTCAAACTAGGCAATCTAATGTACTTGTCCTCCTGCTCAGTTGTGCACCGGGGCCTCCCACTCCTCTTTCTATTTTGGTTAGCGGCAGTTTGTGCTGTTCTGTGAAGGGAGTAGTACACAGRGTTGTATGAGATCTTCAGTTTCTTGGCAATTTCTCACAAGGAATAGCCTTCATTTCTCAGAACAAGAATAGACTGYCGAGTTTCAGAAGAAAGTTCTTTGTTTCTGGCCATTTTGAGCCTGTAATCAAACCCACAAATGCTGATGCTCCAGACACTCAACTAGTCTAAAGAAGGCCAGTTTAATTGCTTCTTTAATCAGGACAACAGTTTTCAGCTGTGCTAACATATTTGCAAAAGGGTTTTCTAATGATCAATTAGCCTTTTAAAAGTATAAACTTGAATTAGCTAACACAACGTGCCATTGGAACACAGGAGTGATGGTTGCTGATAATGGGCCTCTGTATGCCTATGTAGATAATCCATAAAAAAAATCAGCCATTTCCAGCTACAATAGTCCTTTACAAAATTAACAATGTCTACTCTACACTATATTTCTGATCAATTTTATGTTATTTTAATGGACAAAAAATGTGCTTTTCTTTTAAAGACAAGGACATTTCTAAGTGACCCCAAACTTTTGAACGTTAGTGTATATTGTGTAGGTGATATAGAGACACATGGCATTTCAATTTCATTCATAAGACATTTTAACAGCCTTTAATCATACAGTACAAACACAACCCTATTTTTTTACACTTCATATGTTGACAATCTGCACATTATTTCAGTCATAGGACATTCTAACAGCATGTAGTCATACAAATCAAATCAAATGTTATTTGTCACATGTGACAGTGAAATGCTTACTTACGGGTCCTTTTCCAACAATGCAGAGTTAAAGATGAAGAAAAAAAACAAAAGAAAAATATGAAATAGTGACACGAGGAATAAATACACAGACAATAACGAGTAACAATAAGAAGTCAAAATAGCATAGCTATAACATACAGGGAGTACCCGTACCGAGTCGCTGTGCAAGAGTACGAGGTTATTGAGGTAGCTATGGACATATAAGTAGGGGTAAAGTGACGTACATGGTGAGTGTGAAAGTGTGTGTGTATGTGTGTGAGTGTGTGTGTGGCATCAGTATGCATGTGTGTGCATGTGTTGTGTTAATGTTATGTGTGTGTGGGCGTATGTAGTGTGTGTATGTGTGTTGGGGTGTCAGTGTAAGTATGTGTGAGTGTGTGTGCATAGATTCAGTGCAAGAGAGTTAGTGCAACAAAGGGTCAATGCAGGTAGTCCGGGTAGCCATTTGATTAGCTATTTAGCAGTCTTGTTCAGCAGTCTCGTGGCTTTCGGGTAGAAGCTGTTCAGGGTCCTGTTGGTTCCAGACTTGGTGCACTGGTAATGCTTGCCGTGCAGTAACAGAYAGAACCGTCTATGGCTTGGGTGGCTGAATTCTTTGACACATTTTMGGGGCTTTTRSTGATACCGCCTGGTATAGAGGTCCTGGAAGGCAGGGAGCTCAGCCCCCTGTGATGTACTGGTCCGTACTCACCATCTTCTGTTGCACATTCTTTGAATGTTTTTGGGATGTTATCATCCCAATGTTAGATAAAACCCTAGAACCTAACAGGAATCTTAGCTCATGTTCTGGGAATGTTCCCGGTTTYCTGGATAGGCTACTTTCATACTAGCCTCTGCCGAGTCCCCAACAACCGGGTTAACAATGGGTGGATTTGATTATGCTGAGCCGCGGGGCACCGGTCTATGGCGCGTGACTTGAATGGGCAGAAGCAGTGAAGGAAGAGCACCCTCCTCAAAAGGAACAGTAATCTGCACCYCTCGGTCATGTTGTCAACAAGGCAGCATGATGCATCATCCAGAAACATACATCTCTTTTCCATAAAATATATGTTCGAATTTTCTAACTAGTTTTCATTTGGAAGGCAGATACAGCCTTTTTATCAAAGGTAATCACTTTTGAATGTGAAAGCACAGAATCTTGATCCAGTGGGCTTTGAACTGCTGGCTCATGCCCAGGAGGCAGTCCAGTTCTAAAACYAACGCAATCAACWTTCACCWGGTGTTTCGCCTACTCGGGTGCACGGGCCAGATTAATCAAATCAAGGCGACAGACAATCCATCGTAACTCCTCCTCAATATTTACTGGATTAGTTGAACAGTACAGAAGAGAACCTCTCCCGACAGTTTTTTTTCTTCTTGTCTAGACTAGTATGCAGGGGATCTAGTTTCAGGAGTTTATTTTACCCCTGCTACATTAGGTTGCTTTCATACTAACCTTAAGGAAATTGATAACTTGAAAACTGGCTGACAAATCAGGCAAGCTAAATACTATCTCTGAAATATTTAATTATTGGAGTGATACACTGATTCTTGTTTGAGTATGAGGATAAAATAGAATAGTTTCAGTAGTTTTTCTTTTTTGCAGTGTTGAAAGTAATTTCATGCAATTCTTCTAATTTTGCCATGTGGCGGAGAGAAGAATTTGCAGTCTCAAAGGTAATATCCTGCAATTCTACAGATGTCGCCCTGAGGTGGAGAGAAACTTTTGCAGTGTAAAGATAATTTCCTGCAATGCTACACATTTTGCCATGTTCATATACTATCGGAGTGACAAAAAAGATATGGGGGCCCTATTATGGTCAGGGCCCCTGTGCACATGCCCTGCACGTCTACTCAGTCATTTGGTGAGGATTATTTGAGTGACTGTCATTGACTGACATAACTATTGGAAAACTGTTGATTCACTACAAAATTTCGAAATGATTCTACTTTTCTAACTCTTAACAGCGTAATCTGCGTATAGGTGTAACGGAGTTAAGAACGTGCCGTAAACTCACTCCACAGATAGCTTAAAATGTTGCAGATAGAGCCATCCAATTGGTACCTTTTAGGTGGGTCAACCCATTGGAATGTTTTTAAGGAGGGCCAGTGACCCAGATCGACTGTTGGACTCAACGGCCGGGGTAGCTCGCTGTGTAGCGAGTGTAGAAGGGGTGAATGTAACGGAGATAAGAACGTGCCGTAAGCTCACTCCACAGCTAACTTGAAATGTCGATGGTAGAGCCATCCAATTGGTGGCTCAACTCGTTGGAACGTTGTCAAGGAGGGCAGTTACCTGTGTTGCGAAGCAGATGATCGCTGGTGTGAGTCCAGTATGGGGCAGTCAGACAGTGGAGGAAGCAAAGCTGTTAGCAGCACACTGACCCCCGTTACATACAGTGCCTTCGGAAAGTATTCAGATCCCTTGACTTTTTCCAAATTTTGTTACGTTACAGCCTTATTCTAAAATGGATTACATTTATTTTTTCCCACAGAAATCTACACACAATACCCCACAATGACATAGCGAAAACAGGTTTTAGTATTCAGACCCTTCGATATGAGACTCTAAATTGAGCTCAGGTGCATCCTGTTTTCCATTAATCATCCTTGAGATGTTTCTACAAGTTGATTGGAGTCCACCTGTGGTAAATTCAATTGATTGGACATGATTTGAAAAGGCACACACCTGTCTATATAAGGTCCCACAGTTGACAGTGCTTGTCAGAGCAAAAACCAAGCCATGAGGTCGAAGGAACTGTCCGTAGAGCCCAGAGACAGGATTGTGTCGAGGCACAGATCTGGGGAAGGGTACCAAAAAAATTCTGCCGCATTGAAGGTCCACAAGAACACAGTGGCCTCCATCATTCTTAAATGGAAGATGTTTGGAACCACCAAGACTCTTCCTAGAGCTGGCCACCCGGACAAACTGAGCAATAGGGGGAGAAGGGCCTTGGTCAGGTAGGTGACCAACATCCCGATGGTCAATCTGACAGAGCTTCAGAGTTCCTCTGTGGAGATGGGAGAACCTTCCAGAAGGACAACCATTTCTGCAGCACTCCACCAATCAGGCCTTTATGGTAGAGTGGCCAGATGGAAGCCACTCCTCAATAAAAGACACATGACAGCCCGCATGGAGTTTGCCAAAAGGCACCTAAAGAATCTCAGACCATGAGAAACAAGATTCTCTGGTCTGATGAAACCAAGATTGAACTCTTTGGCCTGATCCAAGCGTCATGTCTGCAGGAAACCTGACACCATTCCTACGGTAAAGCATGGTGGTGGTAGCATCATGCTGACAGGATGTTTTTCAGCAGCAGCAACTGGGAGACTAGTCAGGGTTGAGGCAAAGATTAACGGAGAAAAGTACATTGAGATCCTTGATGAAAACATGCTCCAGAGCGCTCAGGCCCTCAGACTGGGCAAATATTCACCTTCCAACAGGACAATGACCCTAAGCACACAGCAAAGACAACACAGGAGTGGCTTCGGAACAAGTCTTGAACCCGATCAACATCTCTGTAGAGACCTGAAAATAGCTGTGCAGCAATGCTCCCCATCCAACTGACAGAGCTTGAGAGGATTGCCGGGAAGAATGGGAGAAACACACACAGGTGTGCCAAGCTTGTAGCATCATACCCAAGAACTCGAAGGCTGTAAGCGCTGCAAAAGCTGCTTCAAGAAAGTACTGAGTAAAGGGTCTGAATACTTATGTACATGTGATATTTCCATTTTTTTATATTATTATCTAAAAACCTGTTTTTCTTTGTCATTGTGGGTATTGTGTGTAAATTGAAAAGGAAAAATATATATATTTAACCAATTTTAGAATAAGTCAAGGGGTCTGAATACTTTTCCGAATGCATTTCCACTCCCAGAATCAAATGCAGTCACTAGATAATAGTAATAGAGTTAAATGCGGAAGAAAAGTATTGTTCCAAATTTTCCAATAAAGTCCCCCAAACTGTAGACCTATACAATAAATATATTTAGACATTTGGCTAAATTACTTCCATAAAATGTWACTTTATTATGTTTAATAAAACACAATTTTCCAACACCATACTAGGGTGGCTAATGCTACAATACTTCCCGGTGTTTTAGCATTTGTGGCACAAAGCCCATTCAAGTCATGAGACCGATATAATGTTTAAATTATCTAAGTGATTTTATTGAGCTTCACAATCAATTTTAGATACTTCGGATGATTTGGACATGCGTGCAAAAAATGCTAATATCGGTCCCATGATTTGAATGGTATTTGTGCCACAAATGCTAAAAGGTTAGCATGTGTTAACAGTGCCAGGAAAACAAAAGAATGGATTGCTGTCATACCTTGTCCATAGACTGCTTACAGGGTAAGTAAACCAATATGTAATWTTGTAATTTGGGTGAACTATCCCTTTAAGTTCAGTCGCATGTATGATTCCTATGTATGACACAGCCTGCGTGGCATGGGCATTCAAAAAACACTGCACWCCATTATAACGGAATGTAACGCAAACTTAATATTTTAATTTGCGTGTTAACCTAGTGGTAGCTATAAACAAAGTTAAAAAGAAATCAGATTTTGCTGTCCATTTTGTATGCATTTTCTGSTATRCTTGATAAGGTCACCCTAGTGAATSTAAATAAAATATTAAAAACCACTTGAACGCTACATTACAAAGAAATCGCAATGCTGACTTAGAGCCATACGGGAGGGCATTCCGCTTAGAATCCAGTGACAAAATAGAAAGCATGCACTGAATAGAAAGTAGCCTAGGCATTCAAGCAGACACCATCATAACCTACCTTTAAATGCCGCGGGGCTTTTAGATAAATAACATATCCAGTTAAAAAAAAAAATGTAAGGTAGCCTATTTGAAGAGAAGAGGACAGTTCACGGCATCACTTTCTTGTTAGGACGACGCATCCATACACCTGCCCCGACTCACAAGAAGGACTGTCTGGAGTGATGAGGGAAGGAGGCGCAGATTGATCGTAAAACAAAATAATAAAAATAAAAGTGCGATTAGTGTTCTCGTATTTTCTATACTGTTCGGGCAAAATTATTGTTGCTACTGAGGATACAATTGTATCATGAAGCAAAASAGAAAACTGCTACATTGTTGCACGAGATCAGCAGACGGCAGAATAATAGAGACCTCCACACACCGGTATATCGACTGGACTATAATTAGGATACTTGGCGCTACGCTGTATAGAACTCCCTCCTCGTGCATCTCGCAAAGCTCACCTCATCATATGGAATGTTGCCTTGCCTACTCACCCTCGCCTTGTGATTTTTATGAGGCGATTTATTCGCAGGTATTTATTTTCAGCAACTATATGTTCGGAATGCCGTCGGGTGTACGCCAAATAAAAATGTGATTCACATTTTAAAAAATGTATAAAACATGTATTAATTCTTCACACTTTCAAACAGTCCATTTATATTTTRCAACGGGGCTATACATTTGGGTGAGATTTTTTTCTCGCCTGAGTAGCCTCGTTTCACTGCCAAAAATWAAATTAAACCATCTAGTGTTCAGCAAAATAACAACACAATGTCAAATACAGGTAGTGTCACGTTCTTCGTCCTCCTCGTCTGAGGAGGAGTAGGAGATATCGGACCAATATGCAGCGTGGTGAGTATTCATATTTATTAGAATACTTTCAAATAAAGAACAAAAAACAATAAACTGACAAAATAAACGAAGACGCAACAGTCCCGAAATAGTGACCACAGGAACAACGTAACAGGAACAATCACCCACAACCCACAATACAAAACAGGCTACCTAAATATGGCTCCCAATCAGTGACAAAGACAAACACCTGCCTCTGATTGAGAACCATATCAGGCCAAACACATAGAAATAGACAAACTAGACAAACAACATAGAATGCCCACTCAGATCACACCCTGACCAAACAAAACATAGAAACATACAAAGCAAACTATGGTCAGGGRGTGACAGGTAGCCTAGACAAATAATTAACATCCAATCACCTTAACCGTTACTCTCTCGCGGGAATTCCACTAACGGTCTGTATGTAGCCAAACGTAGGTGCTGCTCATTCTTTTTGCTCGAAAATTGATAAATGGTTAAAAAAAGTAAGGCCTGTGTCCAAAGAGACACATACCAGCTCTACTGGTAGTACTGCTACTACCAGCYGTARTACACCTGCACCTGTCAATGACACAAGTTGTTCTGCTAACACGAGCACATCCAATGCTAGCATCAGTAATTCTACATTTGTTGTTAGTCCAGCTAGCATGGACACTGACAGTTGTGAATCTGATGCAGCTGAGAGCTACTGCCCCCTTACCCGTGAAAGCACCGAACAACAGACAGGGACGTTGGACCATCGAAGYGGTGCAAATATGATGAGAACTACATTGATTTGGGGTTCACTTATATTGGGAGTAGTCGTGCCTTTCCTCAGCCACAGTATGTTATATGTTCAAAAGTACTATCTCCCAACTTGATGAAACCTTCACTCTTGGCAAGCCACAGGAGTTTTTTGAGCGAAAATTAAGACGACTTTCGAGTAGTAAGACATGTATAAAAGCAACAGATACCACTAATAAGAAGGGGCTAGAAGCGTTTTATATTTTGAGCTACCGAGTGGCAAGGACAGGCAAGCCCCATACTATTGTGGAGGACTTAATTCTTCCTGTTGCCGCGGATATGGCTGGGACAATGCTGGGGGAAAAGGCCAAAAAAACTATACAAAACAATGCTTTCATCAAACAACACTGTTTCACGACACATCAGTGACATGGCAGGAGATGTTTTGAAACAATTACTGCTTCGCATACAAGCCAGTGAATTCTATGTGTTACAGCTGGATGAGTCAACAGARGTGGCGGGCCTGGCAGAGCTCCTGGTATATGCCTGTTACGTATATGGGGGGTCAATTAAGGAAGACATCCTCTTCTGCAAACCACTGGAAACCAGGGCAGCAGGAGAGGATTTAAAAAAAAAGTACTGGACAGCTTTGTGACATCAAATGGACTTTGGTGGTCAATATGTGTTGGTATCTGATGGCGCAAAATCCATGACAGGGAGACATAGTTGAGTGGTAACGTGCGTGCAAGCAGTTTCTCCCAACGCCACTTGGGTACACTGCAGCATCCACCGAGAGGCTCTTGCTGCGAAAGGAATGCCTGACAGCTTGAAAGATGTATTGGACACGACAGTGAAAATGATTAACTTTGTTAAAGCAAGGCCCCTGAACTCTCGTGTATTTTCTGCACTATGCAATGATATGGGCAGCGACCATGTAACTCTCTTACAACATACAGAATTGCGCTGGTTATCAAGGGGCAAAATATTGACACGTTTTTAAAAAATGAGAGATGAGATTAAAGTTTTCTTTACTGACCGTCATTTTCCCTTGTCTGACCACTTGCATGATGACGTGTTTCTCACACGACTGGCCTATCTGGGTGATGTTTTTTCTCGCCTGAATGATCTGAATCTAGGATTACAGGGACTCGCCGCAAAATTGAGGATATGATTAAGAAGTTGGCGCTCCTCTCTGTCTGCWTTAACAAGGACAACACACAGGTCTTTCCATAATTGTATAATTTTTTTGTGTGCAAATGAACTCAAGCTTACGGACAATGTCAAATGTGATATAGCAAAGCACCTGAGTGAGTTGGGTGCGCAATTACGTGTAACAGTATAACTTTAGACCGTCCCCTCGCCCCGACACGGGCGCGAACCAGGGACCCTCTGCACACATCAACAACAGTCACCCARGAAGCATCGTTACCCATCGCTCCACAAAAGCCACGGCCCTTGCAGGGCAAGGGGAACCATTACTTCAAGGCCTCAAAGCGAGTGACGTAACCGATTGAAACACTATTAGCGCGCACCACTGCTAACTAGCTAGCCATTTCACATCCGTTACACTCACCCCCCTTTCGACCTCCTCCTTTTCCGCAGCAACCAGTGATCCGGGTCAACAGCATCAATGTAACAGTATAACTTTACGGCGTCCCCTCGACCCGACCCGGGCGCGAACCAGGGACCCTCTGCACACATCAACAACAGTCGCCCACGAAGCATCGTTACCCATTGCTCCACAAAAGCCACGCCCTTGCAGAGCAAGGGGAACCACTACTTCAAGGCCTCAAAGCGAGTGACGTAACCGATTGAAATGCTATTAGTGCGCACCACTGCTAACTAGCTAGCCATTTCACATCCGTTACATACGCAGGTACTTTCCCAAAACAGATGACACAAACAACTGGATTCGTTATCCCTTTCATGTCCTGCCTTCAGTCTACTTACCAATATCTGAACAAGAGAGTCTCATCAAAATTGCAACAAGCGGTTCTATGAAAATGTAATTTAATCAGAAGCCACTGCCATATTTCTAGATTGGGCTGCGCTCAGAGTATCCTGCCTTGGCAAATCGCACTGTTAAGACACTAATGCCCTTTGCAACCATGTACTGTACCTATGTGAGAGTGGATTCTCGGCCCTCACTTGCATGAAAACTAAATACAGGCACAGACTGTGTGTGGAAAATGATTTAAGACTGAGACTCTCTCCAATACAACCCAACATTGCAGAGTTATGTGCATAATTTCAAGCACACCCTTATCATTAACCTGTGGTGAGTTATTCACAATTTTCGATGAACAAATAAAGTTTTATATGTAAGATGGCTYAATAAAGAGCAAAATGATTGATTACTAATTATATTATTATTTGTGCCCTGGTCCTATAAGAGCTCTTTGTCACTTCCCACYAACCGGGTTGTGGACAAAAACTCACACTCATTCTTATGTTTAATAAATGTATCGTAAAGTGRGTGTGTGGCAGGCTTACAATGATGGCAACAAAACAACATTTGAGAGTGCGCTGACCCTGGTGCTAGAGGGTGTACGCAGCAGGTTGAATGTTTGAAGGGGTACGGGACTATAAAAAGTTTGGGAAGCACTGCTATAGAGAACCCAAAATATGACTGTGGAAATAGTTTTGAAACACATTTTGGGGGTTAACACCTTCATAATTAATTGTGTAATAAACTATACAATTTWATGAATTCCATATCAGCATTTACCATGCCAAAATGTAGAACACACATGACTTTACAATTCAAATCAAAAACGATAATCTTCATAGTCCTCAAACGTTATGAGGTCACAGGTCACACATGGATTGCATGCTCTTGAAATTGTTATAAACTATATGTATGTTCATTTCCACATCACTTTCCACAGGCAGCCAAATTCTGCTAATTTGTCCACTAATTGGTCTTTTGCCCAATTATASATCTTTTCACATCAGCTCTTTATCAGTGCTGATCTGATTGGTCAAAAGACCAATTAGTGAAAAAATATCAGAATTGGACTGCCTGTGTGAACGCAGCCTCTGAAGCCTAAGCAATGCATTCAATTATGGCAGAGAAAAGAATGCGCAACTTTGGGACAGAGTTCTCCCTGTGGCTGCGTCCAAATCTGTCATGACTTGAATTGAGGCTCCATAGTGTAACCATCCGTTAGGAATTGCATGGCACCGCTGCCTCCTACCTCCTAATTGTGTGGTCCCGTCCAAGGTCATGGGATTGACTGGGTGAGYGATTTGCTTACAGTGCACKCTCTCTATTACTACTAGTGGATCATGCCAAAATTATTTCAGTCCAAACTATCCATCTTCATGAGACCAGGGCTCACCCCTCCACTCTCCGAGGCAAATGGCACCCCTCAAAATAAGACCAGACCACCTTTAACCACTTGGAATGAATGATGATGCTTCTGTCATGGGACTACTGTGCTGTTTAATTGGTATTTATTGTGGGCACGGTTGCAAACTTTAAGTAGACTTTATTTTTTATTTTTTATTTTTTTAACATCATCATAATTGTTTTTTAATTTCATAGATATAATCAAATTCGCTTTTGAAAATATGGATGGAAGGAAGAATTCCTCCCTTGTAAAGCTGATACCAATTATAATGGGTGTGATCCTTTGCATTATAAATGAGCCTCTTTAGCTACAGAGGATTCCTTGGAAGTGGAGTCATACAGAGCTATGTGTGTGAAATTAGCCCCATCTAGTGGATAGCTCTCTCAAAAATAGAATAACAAGCAGTCCAATAGTRCCTACTCATGTATCAAATCAAATAGTATTATATTAGTCACATGTGCCAAATACAACAGGTATAGATAGACCTTACAGTGAAATGCTTACTTACAATCCCTTAATTTCGGGATCGGTGTCCCATCCACGGACGGTTGAAAAAAAAGATAGAAAAGTAACAAATAATTAAAAAGCAGTAGAGAGAATACCGGGTACGAAGTCATTGAGTAATATGTACATGTAGGTAGAGTTATTAAAGTGACTATGCATAGATAATAACAGAGAGTACTGACAGCGTAAAAGAGGGGGGGGGGGGGTTAGACTTCAGGAGTCTATGGCTTGGGTAGAAGCGTTTAGAAGCCTCTTGGACCTACACTTAGCGTTCCGGTACCGCTTGCCGTGCGGTAGCAGAGAGAACAGTCTATGACTAGGGTGGCTGGAGCTTTGACACTTTTAGGGCCTTCCTCTGACACTGCCTGGTATAGAGTTCCTGGATGGCAGGTAGCTTGGCCCCAGTGATGTACTGGGCCATACGCACTACCCTCGGCCTCTGGCCGAGCAGTTGCCATACCAGGCAGTGATGCAACCAGTCAGGATGCTCTCGATGGTGCAGCTGTAGATCATTTTGAGGATCGGAGGACCCCATGCCAAATATTTTCAGTCTCCTGAGGGGGAATAGGTTTTGTCGTGCCCTCTTCACAACTGTCTTGGTGTGCTTGGAACATGTTAGTTTGTTGGTGATGTGGACACCAAGGAACTTGAAGCTCTCAACCAAACCACTACAGCCCTGTCAATGAGAATGGGCGTGCTCGGTCCTCCTTTTGCTGTAGTCCACAATCATCTCCTTTGTTGTCTTGGACAGCTATGTTTGTGCAATGTGTTCACAAGATCACATTAGCATATTGGTATATAGCTATAAACGAGAAGTCCTACACTACCCATTACCCCCACACAATGAATTTGAGACTGTTGTCCTTGGAAATGTTCTATTCCTTTGTATACAATTGCTCAATATGCAAATACAAGATGACTTGGGGCCATACAGTGTTCTCTGAATTCCTGCATAAGGTTGCAAAGGGAGGGTATAATACTGGAAACTTTCAAAGTTTACCAGTAAACTACAGTGCCAGCATTTAATATCTTCAGGGATTTGATGTAATCTATCACAAAAACATCTAGTGGCCCTTTTGGATACTTCCGATTATCACAGATGTCTGTATTTATATCTGGCCCTTGTGGCCTTATCACATGTAAAATATATGAAATAATTTAATAAGATGAAAATAGAATGACAAAGCTGTAAAACATTATCCTAAAATAAATTAATAACATAGTGAATACCATTGGTCTTTAATATGAAGGTTCAGCATGAAATATCCTTTATATTTTTTTTTACACACATTTCTTTTACTATGTCAATATGCATTTGTGTCAATGTTTTGGCGTCATTCTGTGGGAATTTGTGAAAAAAGTCAATAGTTGAAAAAATTGCAGAGTTAATAGAAAATAATTTAAAAAAATTATTAGATACTTTTTTCATTAATTATGCTATTTTCCTCTTGAACCATTGGGGAGAAAAAGTGATAAAAAAAAAAGGTATTCAAATTTAAATGACCAAAGTTACAATATATTGCCATTGATTTGCTGTTAATTACCAACGTTATAATCGTTTGCAACCCCATTCCTGCATCAACAAAAGATCCAGCCTGCAATAGCATGTCTCACACCATTTCCATTGTGAAAAACCATGCAGCATTAATGTCAGATTTGACATATGTTCATTTTGTTTGGAGTGATAACTGATGGGCTACAACAAAGGTGCATGAATTGAGGAGAAAACTGAAGTGAAGAGGAAATTCCGCCAACATAAAACCAACGACTTTGTGGCTTTAGCATATATTTAGTCACCATCCTCCTCCACACCACATAAATACACATACAGTAAACAATATGTACACACATGTCACACCCTGACCTTAGAAGCCGTTTTATTTTTCTATTTGGTTATGTCAGGGTGTGATGTGGGTGGGCATTCTAGTTTCTTTATTTATATGTTCTCTATTTCTTTGTTTTTGCCGAGTGTGGTTCCAATCAGAGGCAGCTGTCTATCGTTGTCTCTGATTGGAATCATACTTAGGCAGTCCTTTTTCCCTCTTTAATTTGTGGGTTCTTATTTTTGCATTGGTTGTTATTTTGCCCGCAGAACGCCACGTTCGTATTTTGTTTTGTTGTTGTCGGTGTTCATTAAATAAATAAATAGAATGAACACGTACCACACTGCGCTTTGTCCACTTCTCCCATGACGATCGTGACCAACACATTTTTTCTTCCCCTAAACAGAGAGGTGAATCCAAAAGCCAGGGGTCGAAACACATATAAACATCAACAAAGATTCAAGCAACTTTATTGACTTACTTACTTCCGAGGTGGTAACCCAAGCCCAATGAGCGAAGACCATGACACCCTTGCCCGAACTGTCCTACAATCCAAGAAGATGCAAACCGCAAATACTGGACAATGACGCCCTTCTAGGGAAGGCCACAGGCGAAAAGCCATAGCTCCATGATGCGAACAATGGGAGAAAAAAGTACAGGAAGTGTAACAATGATGCTGGGAGTCAGGAAGCAGATGGTGAGTTTAATAATAATGATAATCGATCGATACAAAACAAGAGCCGCGTCTGGGACAGGAACACAGAACCAATACTGACTGAAGAGTGATGCTAGAGAGTGCTAGATAAAGGGGTGTAATCAGGGTAGTGATGGAGTCCAGGTGTGCCTAATGATGGGGCGCAGGTGTGCGTAATGAGGGTTGCCAGGTGTGCGTAATGATTGGTTGCCAGGACCGGTGGGTAGTAAACCGGCTACGTCGAGCGCCAGAGCAGGAGTAGAAGTGATAGTACCTCCCCTGACGCGCGGCTCCAGCCGCAGGACGACGCCGGCCAGGGGAACGTCCGCGAGGCGAGTGTGGCCGGTCCGGATGGCAAAAGTGGAAATCTCGGATGGTTTGGGATCTAGAATGTCGTCCACCGGAAACCAACACCGCTCCCTGGACCAGTCCACTAGGTACTGGAGCCAACCCCCACAACGTTGGATATCCAGGAGGGATGTGATGGCATAGGCGTTGCTTCCCCCGATGTCCAGGTGAGGCAGAGGGTGTCGTACGAGACGGCTTCAGCCAGGCACCAGGAACCACAGGCCTGGGGAGGAAACATGAAAAGAGGGTGAGATCCGGTAGTTAGTGGGAGCTATAATCTATATGTCACCTCGTTGACCCCTCCGGAAACCAGTGAGCAGCCTCCAAAAACCGTGAGAATGATCGCCAGACACCAATCACCAGATTGGAACACGGAGCCTTACTGCGCGGTGGCGCATCCACCTGCTCCTATGGCGGCCGGACAGTGCGCTGGAGCCTGACGTCAGCCATGCCCCAAACGCTTCTGCATGCCTGAACCACTAGTCCAGCCACAGGAGCTTCGGTTCTGCGTTGATAAGAATGGAAGGAAGGGCCCACTGCCCCTGCCGGCCCTGGCAGTTGCATCCTCAGGAACCTCCCCAGCTTCCTGGTTCAGCCTCTCCACCTGCCCGTTTAGACTGAGGGCCGCGTGCCCGGAAATGAGGCTGACCATGACCCCCAGCCTTCTCCCATGAAGGCTTTCCATTCTCGTGACATGAATTGGGGGCCACGTCGGAGACGCTTGTCCTCCGAATTGGCTATGGTATGGCTATTATTTTAGACTTAGCTACTGCAGGTCTATTAAGCAGTGCCTCACCGGTGCTCCAACTATCTCCCAAACAGATGAACTTTGAGGTGAAATCCTCT
>NC_036860.1:24297724-24412839 GCF_002910315.2 Salvelinus sp. IW2-2015 | reverse complement strand
ACACTTTTTAGGGCCTTCCTCTGACACTGCCTGGTATAGAGTTCCTGGATGGCAGGTAGCTTGGCCCCAGTGATGTACTGGGCCATACGCACTACCCTCGGCCTCTGGCCGAGCAGTTGCCATACCAGGCAGTGATGCAACCAGTCAGGATGCTCTCYATGGTGCAGCTGTAGATCATTTTGAGGATCGGAGGACCCCATSCCAAATATTTTCAGTCTCCTGAGGGGGAATAGGTTTTGTCGTGCCCTCTTCACAACTGTCTTGGTGTGCTTGGAACATGTTAGTTTGTTGGTGATGTGGACACCAAGGAACTTGAAGCTCTCAACCAAACCACTACAGCCCTGTCAATGAGAATGGGGGCGTGCTCGGTCCTCCTTTTSCTGTAGTCCACAATCATCTCCTTTGTTGTCTTGGACAGCTATGTTTGTGCAATGTGTTCACAATGATCACATTAGCATATTGGTATATAGCTATAAACCGAGATAGTCCTACACTTACCCATTACCCCCACACAATGAATTTGAGACTGTTGTCCTTGGAAATGTTCTATTCCTTTGTATACAATTGCTCAATATGCAAATACAAGATGACTTGGGGCCATACAGTGTTCTCTGAATTCCTGCATAAGGTTGCAAAGGGAGGGTATAATACTGGAAACTTTRAAAGTTTACCAGTAAACTACAGTGCCAGCATTTTAATATCTTTCAGGGATTTGATGTAATCTATCACAAAACATCTAGTGGCCCTTTTGGATACTTCCGATTATCACAGATGTCTGTATTTATATCTGGCCCTTGTGGCCTTATCACATGTAAAATATATGAAATAATTTAATAAGATGAAAATAGAATGACAAAGCTGTAAAACATTATCCTAAATATAAATTAATAACATAGTGAATACCATTGGTCTTTAATATGAAGGTTTCAGCATGAAATATCCTTTATATTTTTTTTTACACACATTTCTTTTACTATGTCAATATGCATTTGTGTCAATGTTTTGGCGTCATTCTGGTGGAATTTGTGAAAAAAGTCAATAGTTGAAAAAGTTGNACACATTTCTTTTACTATGTCAATATGCATTTGTGTCAATGTTTTGGCGTCATTCTGGTGGAATTTGTGAAAAAAGTCAATAGTTGAAAAAGTTGCAGAGTTAATAGAAAATAATTTTAAAAAAATTATTAGATACTTTTTTCATTAATTATGCTATTTTCCTCTTGAACCATTGGGGAGAAAAAGWGATWWAAAAAAAAGGTATTCAAATTTAAATGACCAAAGTTACAATATATTGCCATTGATTTGCTGTTAATTACCAACGTTTATAATCGTTTTGCAACCCCATTCCTGCATCAACAAAAGATCCAGCCTGCAATAGCATGTCTCACACCATTTCCATTGTGAAAAACCATAGAGCATTTAATGTCAGATTTGACATATGTTCATTTTGTTTGGAGTGATAACTGATGGGCTACAACAAAGGTGCATGAATTGAGGAGAAAACTGAAGTGAAGAGGAAATTCCGCCAACATAAAACCAACGACTTTGTGGCTTTAGCATATATTTAGTCACCATCCTCCTCCACACCACATAAATACACATACAGTAAACAATATGTACACACATGTCACYCCCTGACCTTAGAGAGCCGTTTTATTTTTCTATTTGGTTATGTCAGGGTGTGATGTGGGGTGGGCATTCTAGTTTCTTTATTTKTATGTTCTCTATTTCTTTGTTTTTMGSCSAGTGTGGTTCCCAATCAGAGGCAGCTGTCTATCGTTGTCTCTGATTGGGAATCATACTTAGGCAGTCCTTTTTCCCTCTTTKATTTGTGGGTTCTTATTTTTGCATTGGTTGTTATTTTGCCCTGCAGAACGRCACGTTCGTATTTTGTTTTGTTGTTGTCGGTGTTCATTAAATAAATAAATAGAATGAACACGTACCACACTGCGCTTTGGTCCACTTCTTCCCATGACGATCGTGACAACAAATTTTTTCTTTCCCCTAAACAGAGAGGTTAATCCAAAAGCTAGTGGGTCGAAACACGTATAAACATCAACAAAGATTCAAGCAACTTTAATTGACTTACTTACTTCCGAGGGTGGTAACCCAAGCCCAATGAGCGAAGACCATGACACCCTTGCCCGAACTGTCCTACAATCCAAGAAGATGCAAACCGCAAATACTGGACAATGACGCCCTTCTAGGGAAGGCCACAGGCGAAAAGCCATAGGCTCCATGATGCGACAATGGGAGAAAAAAGTACAGGAAGTGTAACAATGATGCTGGGAGTCAGGAAGCAGATGGTGAGTTTAATAATAATGATAATCGATCGATACAAAACAAGAGCCGCGTCTGGGACAGGAACACAGAACCAATACTGACTGAAGAGTGATGCTAGAGAGTGCTAGATAAAGGGGGTGTAATCAGGGTAGTGATGGAGTCCAGGTGTGCCTAATGATGGGGCGCAGGTGTGCGTAATGAGGGTTGCCAGGTGTGCGTAATGATTGGTTGCCAGGACCGGTGGTTAGTAAACCGGCTACGTCGAGCGCCAGAGCAGGAGTAGATGTGATAGTACCTCCCCTCTGACGCGCYGCTCCAGCCGCAGGACGACGCCGGCCAGGGGAACGGTCCCGAGGGCGAGTTGTGGGRCGGTCCGGATGGCAAAAGTGGAAATCTCGGATGGTGTTGGGATCTAGAATGTCGTCCACCGGAACCCAACACCGCTCCTCTGGACCAGTCCACTAGGTACTGGAGCCAACCCCCACAACGTTGGATATCCAGGAGGGATGTGATGGCATAGGCGMTGCTTCCCCCGATGTCCAGGGGAGGCAGAGGGGTGTCGTACGAGACGGCTTCAGCCAGGGCACCAGGAACCACASGCCTGGGGAGGGAAACATGAAAAGAGTGTGAGATCCGGTAGTTAGTGAGGAGCTATAATCTATATGTCACCTCGTTGACGCTCCGGAGAACCGTGAACGGCCTCAAAACCGGGATGATCGCCAGACACAATCACCAGATTGGAACACGGGAGCCTTACTGCGGTGGCGATCCACCTGCTCCTTCTGGCGGCGGACAGTGCYCTGGAGCCTTACGTCGCCATTGCCCCAAACCMCTTCTGCYTGCCTGAACCACTAGTCCACCACAGGAGCTTCGGTCTGGTTGATAATGAATGGGAAGGAATGGGCCCACTGCCCCTGCCGGCCTGGCAGTGCATCCTCAGGAACCTCCCCAGCTCCTGGTTCATCCTCTCCACCTGCCCGTTAGACTGAGGCCGGTGCCCGGAAATGAGGCTGACCATGACCCCCAGCTTCTCCATGAAGGCTTTCCATTCTCGTGACATGAATTGGTGGCCACGGTCGGAGACGWTGTCCTCCGGAATTTGGTATGGTATGGCTATTATTAGACTTAGCTACTGCAGGTCTATTAAGGCAGTGCTCACCGGTGCTCCAACTATCTCCAACAGTTGAACTTGAGGTGAGGAGGAATGTTTTAGGCCTACCAGAGTTACTTCTTAAATGTAACAATATAATGCTTATCTTTATTTAAAAAATACTTGGATTGAAAATGTATGTATTAGCCTCCTCCTGTACGCCTGTCTGTATAATAGTAGCCTYTCTGAAAATGATCAAGAATGCGTGTTGGTGTCAGGAACGTGGGGCCGGCATATCTCTATCTTTCTCTCAAGGGCTAGGCCTAAACTTCTCTTCCTTTATATGTACTTTTTAAATATTCATATACAGTGGATGCCTTGGCCTATCAGCCTATATGCATGCAATGCCCTGATGSATTTAGCGCTCAAATCTCTGACAGTGGATTATTATTGTTTTAGGAAAGTAAAAACCAATTAAACAATAGGCTATATCTTTTCAAATATGCCACACATCGAAACACAATAAATCGTTTTTGGGTAATTTGTTATAGGAAGTTTTTAAGGGCACATAAGTAAATGGATAATTATTGCCAAATTCACTTGTTTATTGTGGTGGCATGTAGCCTAGTGGGTTGACTAGTAAACCCTTCTTACCTCCCTTAAGACTGCTTCCCTACAGCTTTGGCCTGGTTCAGAGGTATAGTCTGAGTTTTGGCAGACTGCTGCGTTGCCGGGGACCTCAGTCCCCCAAGGAAAGCTTGTTGCCCCTCCCAGCTGTGAGACTGGGGCGAGTTGCAGGAACCAATAGGCTGCTACGGGGTCTGCAGGGCAGGCAGAAGTTGWAGGCTTTGCCTTCCTTTTTGCGCAAGTCACACTTTTGTTGCATAGTGGCGACTGTGGGCCCGAACAACTCCCTGGGTGTCACAGGGGAAWCCAGTAGGTCCACTTTTTCCTTTGTCTGTTAAGCTTGATAAGATCAGCGCCCTTTCTTCCACCACCTCTAGGCTCATGATATGACCACAACCTTGGATGGCACTACGGGAGGCAAGGGGTTTCAGGTCTGTAATCCCAAACATCTGGGTCTAGGGTGTCTTCCAGGTGCTTCTCCACCTCCTCCAGGAACTAAAGAAGTCACATTGAGAGCTCTAATTGCTTGGGCTGAGGRCTTGCACATCTTCTGAAAAACGGAGCCAGTAAAGCGCTCCACCATCCCAGGGAGTGAAGKGCTGGTGTCATTAGRAACTAACGTGCTAACAAAATAMAAATGGAAAAAACWAAACCTGTAACAGTGGTACCCTTAGCAAGWATWTTGCWTKTGAGGGGTTTTRCCCACAAGCTCTTAGCTTCCCTGAGGCAAGCTGGTACTGCAGGGAGCTGTTCTTTTATCGGGGCTGAATGGGACGWAAGTCTCTTCCCACCATATAGGTCCTTTTACGGGCCCCGACGGGCCCTGACGGGCCACTCCATGCCAAGTCTGGCCACGCGCCCACTTGCAGACACGAGGGAGCCAAAATTATACTGGAGGAGGTGCAGCTCCCATGCTCTTGGGGTCATCAGGTCTGCGAGAGGGAGGGAGAATGGGGTCATCAGTCCCCATCTCCTGAGCTATCTCGAGGATATCCGTGAGATTAATTCCATCATCATCCTCGTCAGACCCTAACTTGCCTCCCCTGACATTACGTTGTCAGACAGTGAGGGGAGAGGGTCAAGGCTATTCATGACCTCACACCAACTGGGCTCGGTTGTGGAGAGRTGAGCCTCAGCTGTCYCTGTTGGCTAGGGGGCAYGAGGGGCCATCAAGATAGAAGCACTTTTAGGCCTCCTCTTCAGACAGGCTCTCATCAGCAGTCTGCAGTGCTCACAGTACTCAGGGTCCCCGAGCACCTCTTGGGCATGTTCCTTAACCAAGCAGTTGATGCATAGAGGGTGGGAATCTTTCCCCGCAATCATGGGGCCCCAAACACAAAATGTTTGGGGCTACGCTTGTCCTGGGACGGGATAGCAGTGGCCATTGTGAGGAACAAGGCTTGCAAGGGGAACCGAGCAAAGCCTGTTGTAWGAACAATGTATAGACGTGTAGGCTGGTGGCTAGCAAATAGTAGCTTGTGTAAACAGCATACAAAGCTAGCTAGTTAGGAGCCTTGCAGCTACAGRTGAAGTCGGAAGTTTACATACACTTAGGTTGGAGTCATTAAAACTCGTTTTTCAACCACCACAAATTTCTTGTTAACAAACTATAGTTTTGGCAAGTCGGTTAGGACATCGACTTTGTGCATGACACAAMAKATTTTTCCAACAATTGTTTAGACAGATTATTTCACTTATAATTCACTGTATCASAKTTCCAGTGGGTCAGACATTTACATACACTAAGTTGACTGTGCCTTTAAACAGCTTGGAAAATTCCAGAAAATGATGTCATGGCTTTAGAAGCTTCTGATAGGCTAATTGAAATCATTTGACATCATTTGAGTCAATTGGAGGTGTACCTGTGGATGTATTTCAAGGCCTACTTCAAACGCAGTGCCTCTTTGCTTGACATCATGGGGAAATCAAAAGAAATCAGCCAAGACATCAGAAAAAAGAATGTAGACCTCCACAAGTCTGGTTCATTCCTCCGAGCAATTCCAAACGCCTGAAGGTACCACGTTTCATCTCTACAACCAATAGTACGCAAGTATAAACACCATGGGACCACACAAGCCGTCTTACCGCTCAGGAAGGAGACGCGTTCTGTCTCCTAGAGATGAACGTACTTTGGTGAGAAAAGTGCAAATCAATCCCAGAACAAAGCAAAAGACCTTGTGTGAAGATGCTGGAGGAAACAGTACAAAAGTATTCATATCCACAGTAAAACAAGTCCTATGTCGACATAACCTGAAAGGCCGCTCAGCAAGGAAGAAGCCACTGCTCCAAAACCGCCAGGAAAAAAGCCAGACTACGGTTTGGCAACTGCACATAGGGGACAAAGACCGTACATTTTTGAGAAATGTCCTCTGGTCTGATGAACAAAATATAGAACTGTTTGGCCATAATGACCACGTTATGTTTGGAGGAAAAAGGGGGATGCTTGCAAGCCGAGAACACCCACCCAACTCTGAAGCACGAGGGGGCAGCATCATGTTGTGGGGGTGCTTTGCTGCAGGGAGGGACTGTGGCACTTCACACAAATACATGGCATCATGAGGTAGGAAAATTTATGTGATATATTGAAGCAAACATCTCAAGACATCAGTCAGGAAGTTAAAGCTTTGGGTCGCAAATGGGTCTTCCAAAATGGACGATGACCGCCAAGCCATACTTCCAAAGTTGTGGCAAAACGGCTTAAGGACAACAAAGTCAAGGTATTGGAGTGGCCATCACAAAGCCCTGACCTCAATCCTACAGAAAATGTGTGGGCAGAACTGAAAAAGTGTGTGCGAGCAAGGAGGCCTACAAACCTGACTCAGTTACACCAGCTCTGTCAGGAGGAATGGGCCAAAATTCACCCAACTTATTGTGGGAAGCTTATGGAAGGCTACCCAAAATGTTTGACCCAAGTTAAACAATTTAAAGGCAATGCTACCAAAAACGAATTGAGTGTATGTCAACTTCTGACCCACTGGGATTGTGATGAAAGAAATAAAAGCTGAAATAWATCATTCTCTCTACTATTATTCTGACATTTCACATATTTAAGATAAAGTGGTGATCCTAACTGATTTAAGAAACTGAATTTTTACTGGGATTAAATGTCAGGAATTGTGAAAAACTGAGTTTAAATGTATTTGGCTAAGGTGTATGTTAACTTCCGACTTCAAATGTAACAGCCAACAATAT
This sequence comes from Salvelinus sp. IW2-2015, assembly GCF_002910315.2. Classification (NCBI taxonomy): domain Eukaryota; kingdom Metazoa; phylum Chordata; class Actinopteri; order Salmoniformes; family Salmonidae; genus Salvelinus; species Salvelinus sp. IW2-2015. Next base: position 24,405,648 of record NC_036860.1, on the reverse strand, counting down.
TGAGCGCCGCATAAAGCCATAGCCACAAGGCTAGTGGGGCATTAGCTTTCTAGCAGCTTCTCATGGTGAAGGTGTGCGGTGGCTAGCTCAGTGCTGGCTGAAGGGAAAAAAACACTTGGGGATAGAGTTAGCCTTTTTAAGATAGAATTCTCCAGTGAACAACGGTGCCGTGAGGGCTGATACAGACGATCGAGTTGACTCTAAAACCTCTTGGCCTTTCAGCATATAAGTACCCTCTAGAGAACGTTGCCTGGGCGTCTCTTTAGCATACTGTATGCATTAGATGCATATCAACCTGCAAGGTGCGCAAACATGCTTGATAAATAAATGATTAATACATAGTGCATAAACTATTGTAAAGGATTAATTGCATGAATAAATATTAATGGCAATATATACCTTTAAAAAAATAAAAACAGTTATTTGTTTAGATTGTCAAAGARATGTTTTGTATAATTCTACAAAGCCCCGGGAAAAACGTAGCCCTATAGACTATTTTCGTTTCCCCTTAAAATAAAAACATTAGTGTAATCCATTTGATCAACTTTATTTGTAGATTTGATTAGTGATAGAGTTAAAGTAATTGTTGAGGTCCAGTTACACCTTCTTTTGACAAAGTCGAAAGAAAAAAAGGTGATAATAATAATATAACCAGCCAGGTGTGCAGGTGAAATGATTTGCTGTATTCCTAAAGAAAAGCACCAGTGCATTACAAATTGTAAAGGATTAATTGCATAAATACATATTTGTGGAAATATATTCATCACAAGATATAAAAACAGTAATTTGTTGATTGTATCAGACACTGTATTGTGCCCTTATACCCGGCCCTTTACACATGAATCAATCCCGTCTTCTCTTTATGCTTCGGGTCCACAGTCAGCACACAGCTTCAGTGCTTTGTGTGATCAAGTTCCACAAACAAATCGGTTGCACTTTACACCGTTTTCATGGGCCTTGTTTCGTGTGCACCTACCGACTTGACATTGTGTCTTATTTTTCCCGAGTGGGAGCTGTGGTGCTTGGGGGAAAGGGAGAATAGGACCTACTGCCTTGGCGGCCTGCTTAGCGGCTGTAGCTACTTTCTTGGCGTTCATGTGGTTCTCACGAAGCTCAGATGTCAGATCCAGTGGGATGCATGGTGCTGAAGATACACACACTCTTATTTATTTTACACCTGTACACCATGAGTGTCGCTTTACCACTCTCCGTCACTGATGTGGAGTACTGTATGTTGTTTTGCGCAGAGGGGGGCAGCTCCCGCCTTTGTTTGTTCACTGTTCCGAGCAGGCTTGTCTTCTTTGCAATCATCTTGTCTCCCAGGGAAATTGATTTGAAGACGACATCCATCTACGACAGAATAGCATATTGTACTTTTACATTTATTATGTTACTAGTTTTTGCTTAGTAGCCAGAGCAATGCTGCGGTGTGAGTGAGTGGTCATGTGCTGAATGCATGGACAGCACGGATATTCTTGGAAGAAGTGGAATTTGGAGAAAGCTGCACCTCTTGAATTTTGAGAGTTATTTTACAAAGGTAAGTGTCATAGAAACAGCAGAATATGGTATTTCAGATACTCTATAGAAATTACAATGTTTTACCTGCATGTGACTATAAAGGAGGATTTGATAAAACTGCTCCTTTACCTGCATCTGTCAATTACAAGATGCGCCCATCTCTTCATTTACAATTTGACAACTCATATTGTCACTCATCAGATTAATGTCAATGTAATCTTGTCTACAGACTGACTCTTATTATGTGTGAAATTAGTTTTGGTGTAGTTTAGATGGGCCAGCTGTGCAGGCTAACTGGCATCGTTTGTTTCCCACACATCAACTTGGATAGAGTCAAGGATATGTGTTTCATTATTCTAAAGACCTACTGCATCACATAGCATCTTTTCGTTTCCCTTAGAAAATCTTAGATTAGTAATAGAGTTACAGTAAATAAAATAGTCCTGTAACAGCTTATTGTTACGAAGTAAAACATAAAAGAGCATGGTATCAACCTGCAAGCCATGCGGTCAAATTATTAACATGAGACGCCAACGCTGATAAATAGGCATAACACAAACTTACCATTACACTATTGTTTTTCTATATTAAATCAACCTCTTCACCCTCAACATTCAGTTAGGCCTAATTACAATTAGATTGTGCATTAACTTGCGCAATTATCGCCCATTCTATCCATGTGTCATTCATTCAGTGGGCTGGCATCAGTTGCTTCACTGGATATAGTCAAGGATTTGTTTTGCGTTATTCTAAAGGCCTACTGCAACATGTAGCATGTTTTCGTTTTCCCTTACAATAAATTTGATAAATAATAGAGTTATAGTAAATAAAACAGTCCCATAACAGCTTATTGTTACGAAGTAAAACATAAAAGAGAACGGTATCAACCGCAAGGCGTGCGGTCAAATGATGTGCTGCTGATAAATAGGCATAACAAACTCCTCGTTACACTATTGACTTTCTAAATTAAATCAACCTCTTCACCCTCCTCATCATTCTTGGCAGATTAAGTTAGGAATAGGTGTTAAAAAAAAACTGGTAAAAGGGCAATAAATACTTTCTGTTTGTGATTGATAAATTCTGACAAATAAGCAGTGTAAAATACAAACATTTAGGAAAAGTCAGGAAGGAGCAGGTGAGCTTTTTTTTTGGCAAAATCAAATGTCAGTGGCTGTTGGTTTATGGCGGTTCTAGTGTTAACGCAACGGGGGAACGCAGGTTCAACTAGAAGAGAGAAGGGAGCTATGCTAATGAAGTGCCTCTCTGCAAGCTAGCCAAGTTAGCCTTGCAGCGTGGGCTAACCAGGTCTAAATAGCTAGCTACCAACAGAGACTGAGAAGTAGAAAAGGAATTTCTACACGAAAACAAAACCGCCCGGTTAATACTTAACCTCTCGACATGGTTTGAAGACCTACACTGCAGCGATATCCATCACGGTTCACTTGTGAGCAGTTAACCCTTGTTAAGGGTCAAAAATGACCTGCCAATATGTTTAACAACAGAGAAAACCCCCTAAATGATATTTTTTCAACTTGAAATTTGATGACTTTTCCAAGAGTGACCCCAACATTAGAAAAAGTGAAACATCGCCTTTGTTCATATTTCCATGTAAGCTGTACACCACCAGGGTACAAATATTGTCTTAGGGTCATTTTTGACCCGGCAGTTATAAAATCATTTGCACACCACAAAAACCACAAAGACACACACATACACACAATGAGAAATTGAGATTATGTGCGCTACTGATTGAACTCAGCCAGCAGCTCCTGAAGAGGAAGATCACCATGGTTGGCACAGTTAGAAAGAACAAGCCTGAGCTCCTCCATGCACTCCTCGCAACAAGGGGGAGAGAGGCTTTCTCATCAAAGTTTGCCTTCACCCCCACACCCACTCTAGTTTCTTAACTCCCAAAGAGGGAGAAGAATGTGGTCCTCATGAGTACACTGCTCAAACCGGCTGAGATTAGGGATTGTGAACACAGGAAGCCAGCCATTATCCTGTACTACAACCACAACAAAGGAGGCGTGGATGACCTGGACAAGGTGATTGGAATTTACAGCTGCAGGAGTATGACTGCCCGCTGGCCACTGGTCATCTTCCATTACATCATTGATGTGTCCTCATACAATGCTTTTGTGATATGGAAAAAGATCAACCCAACCTGGATGCCTGATACAAGAGGAGGGTGATCCTGGAGCAGCTGGGAAAGGCACTTGTAATCCCACACATTCAAAGAAGGGAGCGCCTCGCCCACACAGCAGTCTCTGCAGCGCTTGTAAAAGCTGTTCAGGGGGCTGAATCTTGTCCTGATCCACCTGAGGCTGCAGCTGGGGCAGGCAAGAGGAGGAGATTGTCACGACTTCTAGAAGACTAGTATTTTGTAGTTGAATTTCTCATTGTACAGTATATAAGAATATATCACTATGTTGTCAAAAAAGTTCAAGACTGTTATTGTTTCGCTTCAATAAAATGCATTCAAAACTACTTTCTGCACATTTCTGCTACTTTCTTAGGCTATACAAGTGCTATCTCTTGCAAAGCAATTCATGTTTACACCTATGCAGTACCTTTAGCAATAATAATAATAATAATAAACCTCTACTTTAGTAAATAAAACAATTATGACAGGTATGTTGTAATAAAAATGAGTGGTGTCCACTGATTAAATGCAGTCTTTATGCATTGTGAAAAGGGAAAACCCAGACATTTGCAAAGTTTGTGATGAATGACAGGTTGTTTCTTCATTCGAAATAGATTTGGGGTATAAAATTCAATTTTAGGGGTTTAGTTTTAGGTTTTTATTTTAGGGGTTTAGTGAAGGCGGGTCATTTTTATAGAATGACCCACCTTCACTAAATATAGAGTATACAGAATGTTAAGACTACACAAGCGTTAAGCGGTAAAACAGGTATCCAGTTGATATGAGGAGAGCTAGAGTAGTGACACTTCGTGAGGAAGAGAAGCAAGAACAACCAGAGGATGGGAGAGGGGCTCCTTTTAAGGAAGTGAGGGTCTCACCTCATTCGCCACTCTACCTGTCTGTCTCCAACAGATGCTTTTGATAGGTACTTTCCGAGAGTAAGCTGTCCTTAGCGAAACACCACATGTGAGATATCGAAAACAAACAATTGAAATAGAGTAGCAATGCTCAGATAGAACTTTTATGGATACAAAATTGTGAACTTTGTGCAAATTATTAAATGTACAGAGTGTTCTCTGGAATTTTTGCCTTTCTACTGTAGTTGGTCAAGGAAATGCATAAACTGAAATGACCTTTTAGAAAATCAGCACTCTCATATCCTCTGAAATGACAGAATAGTTTCATCCTCTTTTTTATGCCACTGCCCTCATGTTGCACCATAATTCTGGCAGTGGGCACTGTATTTTTGTATTTACTAAAAAGGCCATTATCCCTGCTTAATGTCACGTTAAAAGCTATACTGGGTTCTTGTTTTAGGGCACTGGCGTCACATGCCTCTGTGTTTAGTAGCTGGTGTTCACCACCGATGACCGTGCAGCCTTGGATCACAAATGAGCTGGAGCCTGAAATGTCAATGTTTTTGTTTGATGGGAGGGTGGGAGGGAGAGGGACAGAGATAGAGAAACATAGAAGGGGGGGGGGCAAAAGAGAGAGATAATGCTTGACTGGTTGCTATCCCAGACACCCTTGACCCACTCCAATTCACATACTACCCCAACAGATCCACAGATGACGCAATCTCTATTGCACTCCACACTGCGCTCACCCACCTGACGAGCCGCCCCCAGGTGGTGAGGGTAGGCAACAACACATTTGCCACACTGACCTTCAACACAGGTGCCCTTCAGGGGTGTGTGTTTAGTCCCCATCTGTACTCCCTGTTTACCCACGACTGTGTGGTAGCGCACAACTCCAACACCATCATCAAGTTTGCTGACGGCACAACGGTGGTAGGACTGATCACCAACGTCGATGAGGCAGCCTATAGGGAGGAGGTCAGAGACCTGGCAAAGTTCTACAACTGCACCACTGAGAGCATCTTGACTGGCTGCATCATAGCTTGTTACAGCAACTGCAAGGCACCCGGCCGCAAGGCGCTACAAAGGGTGGTGAGTACGGCCCAGTACATCACTGGGGCTGAGCTCCCTGCCATCCAGGACCTCTATACCAGGCGGTGTCAGAGGAAGGCCCAAAACTATTTAAAAGACTCCAACCTCACATGCCATAGACTCTTCTCTGTGCTACTATATGGCAAGCGGTACCAGCGCACCAAGTCTGGAACCAACAGGACACTGAACAGCTTCTACCCCAAGCCATAAGATTGCTAAACAAGGGTGCTAAATAGCTAATCAAATGGCTACCCAGACTACCTGCATTGACCCTTTTTTGAACTAACTCTCTTGCACTGACTCTGCACACACACTGGACTCTACCCACACATACTTATACTGACACCCCAACACACACAAACACATACACTACATACGCTCACACACACACATAGCATGCGCACACATGCATATTGATGCCACATACACACACACTTAAACACAGTAGAGGTGCGTGGGTAAAATCTCTGGGGAAGCCAAGCCAGGAAAAGTAAAGCCATATTACAACCTACTGTATGTGTTGTGATAATTGCGTTGTTTGCTCTATAACCTGTTAGTTCATATGCCTTGAGACCGTGATATATAGGCCTAAGACCGAGACAGTAAGAAGACACAGTGGCAGAAAAAAATTCAACCACACATTTGTTTCATCACAAAACCAGAGAGCACAAAGCATATTGCACGTAACAAACAGTTACATGGGCTACAGCATGGTCAAGCAAGTTAATGTTTCCGACATTTTCAGACTACTAAACAACTATGAATTTAGAACCACAGAGTTACCGCAAGTCACAAAGAAAACAGGAGCTGCCTCCACTACTCCAGCAACATTTCAACTTCAAAATTTCAACATCATCAAATCACCTATGCTTATTCTCCTACAGTGATAACTAAAATATACCAAAAACATTTGAGTCCAATCACTGTAAGCTAAATATGTGGCTGTCAATGGTTCGGATTTCTGTGTGTGTGTGCGTGTGCGTGTGTGCGCGTGTGTCTGTGGAAGTACAAAAACATGTTGACTCACCCTACTTGTAGAGAAACACAAATGACATCCTTGTCTCTTTCATGTTGACGAAAGGGTCTATGACTCTGTCATACAGTACACGCTTTTATTTTTGGTTGTCCTAGACCTAGGCTACCTGACTAAAATGGTTGCTCTCTAGCCTAACTTCCATTCATGGGCAACGTTAGCTAGTTAACATTAGCCTTCTACGTCTAGCTACATATTGAACTTCCATCGTCTCAGGCCAGGGGCACAATGTATGAATTTAGGTTTGGATCAGAATCACTGTTATAATCATTGGCCAGTATGGAGAATTAAATAAAACCATAAGTCCAAATCCCTAGCTCTATCCATGGATAATTTAGGAAAGGACCAACTTTAGCTAGCTAGCAACCGAAGGGCAACAACACAACAAGATGCAACAATTCAAGTTGTTTCTGTCAATTAAGTATTGTTCTTGATGTGATGTGATTGGATTGAAGCCAAATTCAAACTGAATTCCCTTGACACTTTTTTTTGGTGCTCCAGGACTATTCACAGTTGAGCTCACTCAGTTTAGCTCAATGCTGATTGGCTATTATTTAATCGTTTTTTTTTAATCAAGGGAGGCCAAATGCTCGCTGGCTTCCCTTGCATTCAATTTTACAGGCAGCAACAATGTTATACTCTTTTTGACCAGACAGCATCAGATAGATGGCCTACACATACAGAGATAGAGAGGTGCTGTTTCACTCACCCGGATGCTTTCTCTGTAGATATACAGTAGATATACAAAAGTATGTGGACACCCATTCAAATTATTGGATTCGGCTAGTTCAGCCACACCTGCTGCTGTCAGGTGTATAAAATCGAGCAGCCATGCAATCTCCATAGACAAACAGTGGCAGAAGTATGGCCTTACTGAAAAGCTTAGTGACTTTCAACGTGGCACCATCATAGGATGCCACCTTTCCAACAAGTCAGTTCATAAATATTTCTGCCCTGCTAGTGCGGCTTGGCAGGGTCATGTTTCGGAGGACGCATGGCTCTCGACCATCGCCTCTCCCGAGTCCGTACAGGAGTGGCCGTGATGGGACAATACAATACGAAATTGGGGGAAAAAAGGGGTGAAAAGTTAAAAATTTAATTCTACCCTGCTAGAGCTGCCCTGGTCAACTGTTAGTGGTGTTATTGTGAATCGGAAACGTCTAGGAGCCACAACCGCTCAGCTGCGAAGTGGTGTTCCACACAAGCTCACAGAACGGGACTGCCAAGTGCTGAAGCTCGTAGTTCGTAAAAATCGTATGTCCTCGGTTGCAACACTCACTACCAAGTTCCAAACTCATGAACTGTTCATTGGGAGCTTCATGAAACGGGTTTCCATGGCCGAGCAGCCGCACACAATCCTAAAATCACCATGTGCAATGCCAAGCGGCGGTTGGATTGGTGTAAAGCTCTCTGCCATTGGACTGGAGCAGAGGAGGAAAATTATGAAACACAGAAAGACAAAAGTTACATTATTTTATGTTTTATTTCTTGGTACATTATTTGGGGAAGCCTGGCTTCCATTGGCACCTATGAACACACACCAGTGCTCTCTAACACACACACACACAAGCTTTCACACTCACCACTTGAGTGCTACTGCTCCACATACACTGCTGCTACAACTCAGTCTGTTATCTATCCTGTTGCCTAGTCACTTTACCCCTACCTACAGTATATGTACATAGCTACCTCAATTACCTCGTACTCCTGCACATTGACTCGTTACTGGTACTCCCTGTATATAGCCATGTATTTGTACTTGTATTTGTATTTGTTATTGTTATTTATTTGTTATTCACTGTAACTATTTCAATTTTAAAATATATATTTTGTATCTTTAACTCTGCATTGTTGGAAACAGATCTGTAAGTAAGCATTTCACTGTTAGTCTACACCTGTAGTTTACAAAGCACATAACAAGTACAGTTTGATTTTACCTGATCTATGAAAGCCTGGGTTTGAGTGGTAGCCTATTTGTACCTTTTTGTTACTTCATGGCCTGCAATTATTTTAATAAAACGTTATATGATACACTGTAGGATCCATCGTCCATCGGTCCAGATGTGATATGACTTCCCGAAAGTTCTGTGAGAAATATAAAATAGCCTTGTGAATTATAATGTAAAAACGACATAACTATCACATAATGGTAGAAGACAGCAACAGGCTCCACAAAAATCTGTGCTGTTGATACATGTACTATCATTATTTGCCACCTAGTGGTGCTTGTGAGCTATAGAGTGCACCAAAATATATCCTTGTAACCTTGATCTTATATTGCATTATGCAAATCAATAATTATGAAACAGCTATGTATTTTGTACCTTACTGTAGACTGAGAATCCAATTTTGGGGACCGTTTCGGCAAYAGCCGAGGTTATGCAAAATTCCCCAATAAAACCCCTTTCTGTAGGCCTACATACTTTCCCCCATTGCTATTCCCTTAAACGTGTGAAAACGTATTTGAATAAGAATATATGTCCATGATAAAAACTGTGCTGTACCTGTTTTGTTGTGGCCTGCTAATGACAGCTGTTTTTGCTTTCAATACCTGTCAGCGGCCACATGGAAGGGGTGGCATAGGAAAGTGGTACCCAAACTTTTTTGGTTACTGTACCACCAACTGAATTTTGCTCTGCCCAGTTGACCCCTGAAGTCCTAGTACCCCTAGTTGGGAGCCACTGGCCTAGGCAACTTAAAGTAACTGTCCAGTCATATTCTGTTAATTCATACCAGTGGCAACCCYTCATTCAGGTCTGCCCTACCTGTATTGAGCCCCACATTTTTAACAAAAAATTAAATAAAAAAATGTTTGTGGGGGTTGCCTGTTCTGCATGTTATTTTGGCATTAATATATGTCACATATCATTGAGTTAATAAAGCCTCCATACAAACATGGTCTCTTTTTGCTTTCTTGAGTAAGGCAGCTACAAAATGCTGGTGTTTCAGCCTAGCTCTGTGCTTTCTGTGGTGGTGGTGGGGCAGCCAGTGGAAAATACGGAGCGTAGGGGTAGGTAATGTTCTCTAGTTGCGCTGTGATTGGCTCAGTGTTTTGTCATTCATGGGAACACTATGTCACTGCCAAATCTAAGGGTAGAGCTCAAAAATTCAAGCCCCTTGGGTGCTGTCATAGAGTTACATTAGAAGTGCCCATCCAAGAAGAAGAAGGCTCAAGGTCATTGGCCACAGATAAATTACTTAAAATCCCGTTCTATCTACAGTAGCTTTGATTGGACTGATCATGTCAACATCATACTTTGATAATCTTAGCTAGCAGTCATCATCATGAAAGTCAACAATCTACTGGCAAAACCTATTTAATCCTTGTCATATGAAGAGAAATACTGAAGAGAAATTATAGATAAAACATATCGGTGCTCATCGGCCATTGGACATAAACATTACATAACAAGTTGTAAAATTCAACAATGAGCGGTTTGAAAGGAAACAGTGGCTAACTGCAAGCATTGCAAAGCAATCACTAGCCTGCTATTCAGTGGAGTGGGTGTGGTCCCAATTCTCGGTTCAAGGATCTCTTTTCTAAGCTTAAAATTCTAAATATTCAAAATTTGTCATATTGTCAATCCAGCATGATTTCTGCTGCACTCAAATCAACTGTTAACTCAGGGAAATCTGACTTCAGTGAGTTCAAGACAACTGGGAAAACATGTTTTGAACGGTCATCCAACTCAGAATTGTAAGTCGGGAACTCGGGCCTCTTTCTAGAGCTACGACCTGAAGATCACTGACGTAATCATGATTCAATTTTAATTTTTTTTCTGAGTTTCCAGTTGTCTTGAAAGCACAATATATCCAAAGAATGCCAGACTTTGATGACAAAATTTGCCCACAAAGGACCATCGCGCCACCTTCCTGTTCAAGGTTCAAGTGAGCACAGCACAACAAGGTGAGTCCAAAAATGTATTGTATGCTGCTGCATAAATGATGTAATATGCCAAGGAGATGTGTATACTGTAACTAAGAAAGTAATACTAAGTGTATGTTATGTAGTAAGCTGTTAGTAGGCAATGTGCCTCACTCAAATAATTTGTTCTATATTCCACTCGTAATTTTGCCTACTGTTCTTACTTGGTCGTGCACATGTAGCCTATAACCTGTTTTAGAGAACTTTTATCATTGAATATCGTAAGAGCTTTCATTGTCTGCTTATATGCCCCCTTTATTTATCCTACGGTTCTGACTTGGTGTACAGGGAGAACACTGTAAGAACAGCTCATGTTCTGAATTCTGTTGCTGTACATTTCAAAAGTGCTCAACAAATAGCTATATTGACTACATCCGTACTAGCTCGCTCATTAATGTCTTAATCAAAATTACAGATTGACTCTTATCCGCTTGTCGTCCCCTTATGCCATAGTTTGTACATCTCAATTGTCAGTAGAAACCACATTTATTTAAGCAAGTCAGCCATATCAGCCATGTTTTTAAAGGCAGTAAATGACACTGAATTAACTGTTTCGCTGCCAGACAATGCTCTGCTGATAGCCAGGTGTAGCAGTGGTAAGGTGTTGGGACTGCTGTTGGGACTCTGCTGTTGGGACTCTGCTGTTGGGACTCTGCTGTTGGGACATCTTTATGTAGGCCCTAACAGTTTGTGGGCACCATTTGTCACCGTTATAGTGCAATTCATATATTGTTTAGTGTTGTATAGTGTAGTGGCTTTGCTGGCATTCATCCCTCCAACATGTTTTTTGTTTGCCCCTCCAATATTTACATGTTACAATCGCCACTGACTRATACCCAAATAATGTTGTTGACTCCAGTGGTGGTTGCTGAGGGGAGGATGGTTCATAATAATGGCTGGAACTGAGCTGATGGAATGGCATCAAACACATGGAAACCATGTGTTTGATGTATTTGATACAATTAAAGTGCCACCAACCTCCTGTGTTTGATTTATCCTATACTCATATTTGAGGCCAAAGCATAATTTGGAGATAAAACACTTCAAAAAKCCCATCTATCTCAAACAGACTGTTTCATAAATGCTTTCTATTTCGTCATAGAGAACGATATCATCCTCCTAATGAGCATGAGCTGGCCGATCAGCGGTCTTTTCACGTGAATATTTGTAATGTCCTGCATACAGGACACCATACTGTTGTTGTGGTATGCCCACACCATTCCAAAACATAAGAGCTGCTTTTTAACATAGTCTACTTACTATTTTGGGCAATGAAAACTATTTCACTTTTATTGTAATTAATTATAGGTCATATTTCATAAAAACCTGGAAACACTGGAAAGATATTTTAAAAACGACATGCACATCTAACTGGGAAGTGAAGTTATTTTAACTACATATCTTGCGTAAAGAAGACGGATCTGCGCCCAGAAAACGACACTTCCATGACACTGGGGGAGCGCTGGGGAGCTATAGGCCTGTGCTACGTTCAAATATTAGTATGAACTAGGAAATTCGTAAATTTTCTACTTTTTAACTGCTTAAACGCGGCACTTGTATAACTACAATCTATTAGCAGGTCGGACTTTTCCGAGTTTCCTAGTTCCGATTAGTATTTGAACATGGCAATAAGGTGGGGCTTCTGTCTTTTTACTCAGAAGCAACAAGTTATTCTCCATAACTGGTTACAGTGTTGCAGCAGGTGGTCATTGTGTGCAGTGGACAAGTCATGTGAATGGAAATATTACGTTTTAATATTTTTTTAATGACAACGCGTGATTAAATCTTTTAGAACGTGTTTTTGACGGCTTTATTTTCTTACTTGAAAGGTGTGTGATTATAAATCCAGGAGTGAAACTCAGAATAGTTGCTGTGTGTTGAGAAACGTGGTTTTATGAACCGCTTATATTGCATTTTTCGCGGCGAACCATGGCTTTCGCTAAATTCAGCAAAATACTTCGCCTGTCTAATTTTGACATAAAAAAGAAGGCAAAACAATATGAACACGTTCATCGAGACATCAATCCTAATGACCAATGGGAAATTATTGGAGAGTTGGGTGATGGAGCTTTTGGAAAAGTTTACAAGGTAAGCAATATGGGTTTCAACATACTTTTAGTCATGTGGTGAATGTGGACACCTGCTCGTCAAACATCTCATTCCAAAATCATGGCATTAGTATGGAGTTGGTTTCCCCATTGTTGCTATAACAGCCGCTACCCTTCTGGGAAGGCTTTCCAGTAGTTAGATGTTGGAACATTGCTGCGGGGACTTGCTTCCATTCAGCCACAAGAGCGTGAGAGGTCCGGCACAGATGTTGGGCGATTGGGCCTGGCTCGCTGTCAGTGTTCTAAATCATCAGTCCAGTTCTAACACGCCGATCTCAAACTGTTTCTTTGTGAACCTTGCTTTGTGCACAGTGGCATTGTCATGCCGTCAGCATGCGTGATTCAATCTTTTAGAACGTGTTTTTGATGGCTTATTTTCTTACTTGAAAGGTGTGATTTAATCCATGTATTTTTTTTCCCGAATACTTTTTTATTCTAACAGGAGTGAAACTCAATATTTGATGTGTCTTGAGAAACTTTTAGTGGCCTTTTGTTTCCAGCACAAGTTTCACCTTTGTAATGATCATGCTGTTTATCATCAGTTTCTTCATATGCCACACCTGTCAAGTGGATAGATTATCTTGGCAATAGGAGAATAGGGATGTAAACAAATTTGTGTACAATTTTGAGAAATAATATTTGTGTGTATGGAACATTTATGTGATTTGTTTTTATCTCAGCTCACGAAACCAACACTTTACATGTTTTATATTTGTTCTATGTATGTACAAGTCAAAAGTTTGGACAACTACTCATTCTAGGGTTATTCTTTATTGTTACTATTTTCTACATATTATAATAGTGAAGACATCATGAAATTAAACTACGAAATTACACATGGAATCATGTGGTAAACAAATCAAAATATATTTCATTTGCAATTCTTCAAAGTAACCACCCTTCACCTTCATGACAGCTTTGCACATTCTTGGCATTCTCTCAACCAGCTTCATGAGGTAGTCACCTGGAATGCATTTCAATTAACAGGTGTGCCTTGTTCAAAGTTAATTTGTGACAATGTAGGGGTGGTATACAGAAGATAGCCGTATTTGCTATTTTGATTTGTTTAACACTTTTTTGTTTTGTTACTGCTGTACATGATTTCATAGTTTTGATGTCTTCTATTATTATACAATGTAGAAAATACAATGTAGTAAAAATAAAGGAAAACCCTTGAGTGAGTAGGTGTGTCAACTTTTGACTGGTAGTGTTTATGCATGCATATAGCCAATTGTGACTTTGCAGCTGTCCTATCTAAGGGGAAATCGCTCAGTTCTGCCTCCAGAACAAGACTCATGACAAACGTTAACCTACAAGTGCTGAGGGAAGGGCAGTAGGGAGTTGCTGGATTTGCACTGCTCATTAACCTCTGGAGCCCCATCACTGTATCCGCATAAGCATTTTGACCCTAGTCTAGAACTAACTGCATTGATCATCTTCGAATGAACTTTTGTACCGATTGTGTTCACCAATTTATTGTGAACTTTGAGAGAGATTGCTTTCTTTTGAAGGGCAGCACACTCTGATTTCATGCCCAATACAGACGGCTCAAATCCTGTAGAGCTGTTGTACTAACTGGGCTCCATTTGGACCTCCCCAGGAGACCCCGCTATTACCCTCCACTGTTTGCTTCATCCAAACCCAGCTGTGGTTTGGGTTATGGGTTTATATTTAATCTGTATCTTTTAGTCCTCACATTGCAACATGGCAGAAAAAGTATCTGCTCATGCCCAGTGTAGTACAGTGGGTGCCTTTGACTTAGGGGGCCAGTGGAAGAAGTGAGGCCTGACCAGAGTACAGTGGCCCCACTCATACCTTGTGAACAGGCATGTGAGAACACCATGTGGGATTTCACTGACGACACTGAAAGGAAAAATAACACGGAGCCACCCTAATAGAAATAAATGATGCCTTCAGTTACCCCTACCACCAAAATACACCACCTTTTTTAACTGTGGCTATTGACCTAGCAGTTTTCTGTCCAGAGGATACTTTAAGATCTCTTCATGTCTCATACCCTTTAGGACTCGGAATAGAATTTAGTATACTAGAAGATATCTTTGGAATGTCAACACTTACAATGGAAACAACACTTTTCAATAAAGACGGAAACATGTGACAACACTGTCTCTACAATATTCCCCTTGGATAAATGTGTTTTCCAGTCCCCAGAAGTCTGGCTGTCCTGGAGTGCTTGCAGAGGAGTCAGTGCTCCACACCTGGAGCAGTTGGGGTCAGGAGGAAAGCTATGGGCCGGAGGGGGGATGGAAACATCCTATGTGGCCCTCGGGCTACTGACTAATCAGTCTGTGGGATGGGGTCTCGGGGCTCCGCTCCACAGCCTGTCCAGACTCCGTCCCAAATGGTAACCTATTCCCTTTTATAGTGCACTACTTTGGACCAGAGCCCATCAAAAGTAGTGCACGATATAGGGAATAGGTTACCATTTGGGACATATCAAGGGAGTTCAGGAAGCCACCAGATGACTCCCATAACTACAAGTCAATTATACCAGTATGGAGGACACTTCTGTTCACTGCTCCAGAGCCGGCAAGATCTAGTTCAAATGTTGGCTGTAATAACTCCTTTTAGAACAGCTGTGAAACAAATCAACTTGTTGAGTCATCTGTTTGCTTGATCATTGCTGGTCACATGCTTCTTTTTTGATTCCAGTAATGTCTGGGAGAGTGTAGGTGTCAGTCTGGCCAGCCGCTGGCCTCGTGATCTGGGTTGGCTGTACACATCCGGGTGAACAACAGGGCTTTGTTGACATTCTCTCAGGTTGTCATGGGGGTATCACGGTTAGGTATCACTCTCAGGTTAATGTGCCCCATTGGCCTGTCACTGTCACCAGATGGTAAGGAGGACCTAGTAGTCAGTGTCACGCAGCAGTAGTTAACTTAAAGCTGCTCTTTGAACAGTATACAGGTATCTGTATCTAGTCTGATGAACTAACCAGGAGGCGGGAGGCCTCGACTATCATTCTTAAAATGAAAGTGTGGATCAACTTGTTCACTTCTGAGACCAATGATTTCCCAGGGCTACAGGTAGTCATGACCAGAGCAGAGTTGCGTAAATCTCCCCCACATGACGGCTATTGCTGAGATGGGAGAATGTCTCACTTCCTGCTGATCCCTGTGTCAGAGCATGTTGTGTTTGCTGGTATGGCCGAAGCACAAGTGCCGAACGGTCCCTTTTACTTATTAATGGGACACGTGCTGCTGAGCAGGCTCCCTGGCTGCTGTTGCCTTGTACTGTGAGTTGCATTAGTTAGCGTAGCATTACCTGACAGCGCCGTCCCAAATGGTACCTTTTTACCTATATAATGCACTACTTTTGACCAGAAAGTAGTGCACTATGTAGGGTATAGGGTGCCATTTGGGACACAGAACAAGGGTTTTCCTGTAATACAGGAGGCCTGCATGGTGACGGCACATGTTTGTGCTCCAGGGCTGGTAATCTGTGGGGGCCAGCTGTGACTGGCCTGATAAGGATTCTCCTGTAGAGGCTTGTCCCCCATGACTCCCCAGCCCCCTGTCGGTATGTGGCAGGTTGTCTCAGTGGTGACTGTCTTGAGTTGGAGTGTGGGCGAGGGAGAGATGTTTTGTGAGCCTGAGAAAATCACGAGTTAACAAGTCAAAACTGGTTTTGGAATACATTGAAGCTAGCTTAAATCCGATTCGGAGCCTACTGTTAAAGCACAATACATGACGTAACAGCAGTGTTTTGAAAAGTAATCGAACGTATGCCTTTTTGTGCAGTCTATCAAAGCACCATGTTTCACGTTTTTATCAAGATGGGTGACATTTTCTACACGAGTGACTGGTACTGTACTATGTTTTATCCAGTCAAACATCAGCCAAATTTACTCAACCGCTCCATGTTCAGAGCCCATCTTAAGAGATGTGCTGTGGCGAGTTCTTCACTGGGGTTTTGAGCCCGAAACCTTTCATAATACCTCGCAGCGAAACTACCACATCCTGAAAGACGGCAGCACCGTACCTCTCTGGGTTCAAAGTTTGAACTTCCCTGCTGCGTCCCCCAGCCATGTTGAACAACGCTCTGTAAATAAAGATACAGTAAGAGTTTAACCCTGTGTGTAATCCTCAGCCTATTTTTAAACATTTATTTAACTAGGCAAGTCAGTTAAGAACAAAGTCTTATTTACAATGATGGCCTACCGGGGAACAGTTCAGAATGACAGATTTTTTACCTTGTCAGCTCGGGGATTCTATCCAGCAACCTTTCGGTTACTGGCCCAACGCTCTAAACACTAGGCTACCTGCCGCCCCAAAATGTAAGACGAGAAATAAAATGTTCCCAGTGGAAAGGCAGGTAGCCTAAAGAACAGCACATCGGTGTCTACATACACAGCCAGCAGTGAAAGCTCCTGGAAGATTCCTGGAAGACGCTAATGATCATCCCCTCTAAAGCCAAAGCTTATTTGCAGAGGGCTTAGTGTACACTAACCAATCCCCTGGCGCCGTCTTCCTGCCTGCCATGTCTGTCTGCCCGGGGACTGATTTTGAGCTGTATGACCACCTATGATCTCCCCTGACCTGTCCTCCTGACCTCTGGGGACTAGAGCTAAGCATCCTGTGGAGACGAGACACATTTGGCATTAGTTCAAGAAGAAGATTGAGAGGAAGCGCAGCGTATGCCACAGATTGCATCTGGACGTGACATCTGTCACATTTGTCACATTTGTGGTCCCGTGTGGCTCAGTTGGTAGAGCATGGCGCTTGCAACGCCAGGGTTGTGGGTTCATTCCCCACGGGGGGACCAGGATGAATATGTATGAACTTTCCAATTTGTAAGTCGCTCTGGATAAGAGCGTCTGCTAAATGACTTAAATGTAAATGTAAATTTGTCACAAATGCCCCCCTATTCCCTATATACTGTCTGTAATATTATGTTCATCTTCTATATTCTGTTTACCTTGGCATCATTTACCAAATCAAATTCCGTGTATGTACACTACCGTTCAAAAGTTTGGGGTCACTTAGAAATGTCCTTGTTTTTGAAAGAATCACCTTTCTTTCTGTCAGTTTTTTAAAATAACATCAAATTGATCAGAAATACAGTGTAGACATTGTTAATGTTGTAAATGATTGTTATAGCTGGAAACGGCAGATTCTTTTTTGGGGGAATATCTACTATCTATCATTTTAAAAGGCTAATTGATCATTAGAAAACCCTTTTGCAATTGTTAGCACAGCTGAAAACTGTTGAACTGACTAAATAATCAATAAAACTGGCCTTCTTTAGACTAGTTGAGTATCTGGAGCATCAGCATTTGTAGGTTCAACTACAGGCTCAAAATGGTCACAAACAAAGAACTTTCTTCTGAAACTCGTCAGTCTATTCTTGTTCTGAGAAATGAAGGCTATTCCATGTGAGAAATTGCCAAGAAACTGAAGATCTCGTACACCACTGTGTACTACTCCCTTCACAGAACAGCGCAAACTGGCCCTAACCAGAATAGAAAGAGGAGTGGGAGGCCCCGGTGCACAACTGAGCAAGAGGTCAAGTACATTAGTGTCTAGTTTGAGAAACTGACGCCTCACAAGTCCTCAACTGGCAGCTTCATTAAATAGTACCTGCAAAACACCAGTCTCAACGTTAACAGTGAAAAGGCAACTCCGGGATGCTGGCCTTCTTGGCAGAGTTGCAAAGAAAAAGCCATATCTCAGACTGGCCAATATAAATAAAAGATTAAGATGGGCAAAAGAACAGACACTGGATAGAGGAACTCTGCCTAGAAGGCCAGCATCCTGGAGTCGTCTCTTCACGGTTGACATTGAGACTGGTGTTTTGTGCGTACTATTTAATGAAGCTGCCAGTTGAGGACTTGTGAGGCGTCTGTTTCTCAAACTAGACACTCTAATGTACTTGTCCTCTAATGATCAATTAGCCTTTTAAAATGATCAACTTGGATAAGCTAACACAACGTGCCATTGGAACACAGGAGTGATGGTTGCTGATAATGGGCCTATGTAGATATTCCATAAAAAAATACGCCGTTTACAGCTACAATAGTCATTTACAACATTAACAATGTCTACACTGTATTTCTGATCAATTAGATTTTTTTAAATGGACACAAGTGCTTTTCTTTCAAAAACAAGGGCCTTTCTAAGTAACCCAACTTTTGAATAGTAGTGTAAATGTAGCTTGCGAATAAAGGGGATTCTGATTGCACTACTTTTGAACAGAGCCCTATGGGACCTGGTCAAAAGTAGGGCACTATAGAGGGTATAGATGCATTTGGGACGCATCCTCTATGTGCAGCAGCAACATAACAGTAGCTTTTAACACTAATAAATAACTAGTTATCATTAGTATGTGTGTTCTTTCTTTTCAATAGGACACATGCCTTTGTGCTTATAGAGAACTCTGGCAGACTTCATGCAGAAGCCTAGTCCTACTCTGATAAATAGAATGGGATGATAGCCACTTATTTTGATAGAGGCTTTATTCTCAAGCGACTGACAGATAACACCTACATTAGCTAGACCTGATATGCAAGTCATTCAATAATCTAACACACAGCCCTAGTGCCCCCAGCCCAAAGATGCCGGAGATGTCTTTTTTTCTTTTCCTTATTTTTGTCATAATGAGTAAGTCTGTCATCTGCAGACGGAGGTCAAGATTTACTCGGCAGCCTGATGTTAACAAGAATTCTAGATCTCTTAACGGCAGGGCTAATGTTAAGCACATACATTATCTTGAGACAGGTTGGGGATGGGATCTGTGTCCTGTCAGTGTGTGTGCGCGTGGCACTGTGTGTGCGCTGGCAGAGTGCATACTACAGTGTACCAGCAGGCAGGCCCACGCCTCAGCACACCGCCCCATGCTTACTGTACGCTGATATCTGACACTATTGATTCAGCCTGGAGGTAATTGGCCCCAGGAGGCTGTGCCAGCAGCAGAGTGCAGAGACACACCACCCAGTGTGTCTGCTCTTCTCCTCTCACAGCCAGGTGTAGTAATCCGCACAGTCACTTCTCCAACTGGATCTCAGGCTTTCTCTGGCTTTATTTATGACCTCCATGTTCTATTTGAACAGATTATCTCCTTAAGTGTTTTAGCATGATGATTTACTTTGGGGGGGGGGGCAGCAGTGTGTGCGCTCACAGCCATGTACCCAAAAGGCAGGAAACAATAGCTGATCCCTCGTTTTACTTCTTCAACCTCTGCCCCTCCGTGGAGCATTGGTGTTGTTTTTTTGTTGCAGGGAGAGATTGATAGACGTTTCTCATGGTGTGTCACAGACATACAGGCAGGCGGGCTAGCAGAGGAGAGGGGCCAGTGTCAAATCAGTTGTTCCTGACATCCATGGAGACGTTGGGCAAAACAAACCACCGAACAGTTGTTTTGTTCCCCAGTAGGATGATTGAGTTGGGGAGCTCAGCTTTGTACTTCTTCGCTACGATCATGGGAGGGAGACACGGTGGCGTGAGCCTGTTTTGTAGCCGGTTCCCGCATCTTTTTTTCTGTTAGTATAATTAGGTTAGTGTGATTTACACAGCTCTATCCTCAACCAGCACCTCTCCTCCCTCTGCATATTCCCTCCTCCAGTGGAGAGTCTCCAGGGCCTTGATGCCTTCCAGGAAGTCAGCGCTCCCTTGTGAGGCACAATGAGTGTGGAGGGGGGGAGTTGGAGATCTTGGTTGTGGAGGCTTGTAAAGTGGGACTGGTAACATAACGTGGCGCCCTGTTGCCTCAGATGGTGGGAGCAGAGCAGGTTCCTGACGGTGGTGTTGAAATGCAGATGCTCAGCGACGCATTGTCAGATACACTAGCATGTCTCTCTCTCTCCTCACCAGGAAAAACATAATGTTTAAAAAAGGCCCTGGACTTATTCCAGGTGAGATCATGTGTTCAGGAAAACTCAGGACTGTAACTATGGTAGGCTAGTATCTCGATGCCTGACTGCAGTGTTTACCCATATGTTTTCCCACAGCCCCCTCAGGTACTGGACCCCACCAGGCTGTTCAGTCTGCAGCCTCACATCCTCAGGTCATTGGGAGGAGCTAAAGCCACATGCACAAACCCAAACTAACCTGGTGGGGGGTGGCACAATTTTATAACCCTTCAAAATCCTATTTTCCCTTAACCCCATGACCTTATTAACTCTAACCCTAAACCTAATTTTAATCCTAACACTAGTTCTACCTTAATCCTAAACCCCCTAGAAATATAGCTTTTGACAATGAAAATGCCAGTCTCAACAGTGAAGAGGCGACTCCAGGATGCTGGCCTTCTAGGCAGAGTTCCTCTATCCAGTGTCTGTTCTTTTGCCCATCTTTTATTTTTATTGGCCAGTCTGAGATGTGGCTTTTTCTTTGCAACTCTGCCTAAAGGCCAGCATCCCGGAGTCGCCTCTTCACTGTCGAAGTATAGAACACTTCTAACAAGTGTTCTATAATCACACTATTAGTTTGTATCTTACTGTCTGCAAACGGTTAGTTTGTCTTAGCAAGTTGTGGCAAAAGTAAATCGTGTTATACGGAACCCAAACCGGCTGCGCACGTGCGCTATCGTGTGACGTCGTGCATAAATGCATTTTGTCCACCCAAACGCGATCACGACACGCAGGTTAAAATATCAAAACAAACTCTGAACCAACTATATTAATTTGGGGATTGGTCGAAAAGCATTAAACATTTATGGCAATTTAGCTAGCTAGCTTGCACTTGCTAGCTAATTTGTCCTATTTACTGTTGCTAGCTAATTTGTCCTGGGATATAAACATTGAGTTGTATTTTACCTGAAATGCACAAGGTCCTCTACTCCGACAAATAATCTACACACAAAACGGTAAACCGAATCGTTTCTATTCATCTCTCCTCCTTCCAGGCTTTTTCTTCTCTTGACTTTATAATGCGATTGGCAACTTTCTTAAATTAGGTGCATTACCGCCACCAACCTCATTCGTCTTTCAGTCACCCACGTTGGTATAACCAATGAGTTCCTGGGTTCCTGCTTCTATAAACCAATGAGGAGATGGGAGAGGCAGGACTTGCGGCGCGATCTGCGACAAGTAGAACTGACTTCTGTTTTAGCCCTTGGCAATGCAGATGCTTGTTGACGGGCACTCAATAATATGTATGTCTACATTTATTCTGTTAGCCGCTAATCGCTAGTTAGCTGTGAGTCAGAGATGGTAGCTAGCTAATAATTTCCTGATACCAGTGATGGTGTAGGCTTAAATCAGTATGTTTGTGCAACAGTATCTTCCAAATAAAAGATGAATAGGCAAAACATGAATATGTTAGCTACATGAATTAGTGAAGAGAACATTTAATCTAGCCAAAGGTTATAGGGTTTGTGAGGAAACATTGACCAACACTTTTGTTCCTACCCTGTCACAATCCCTTGCTTTTACATTAATTGTCATGTCAAACAACACTTTATTCAAGGTGCCCATTATATTCTAACTATAGAATTAGAATAATCATTCTATTTCTATGATTACAAGAGTTCACCCAAGTGCTTTGATCTAAATCACAAGTCAAATTGCAATTGCAATATTTGCTAAATAAAATGTAAAACATTTTTTGGGGGTGGGGGGGGGCCAATGTGGTGTAGAGTTGAACAGAAAATGCACAGTTGTTGTATACTGTTGGATTGAAAGGTGTATCAATCAATTAGAATGGAGAAAGCCCCCTTTTTTATTTTTATTTTATTTTAAATTATATATATATTTTTAATCGCTTACAATTTATTTGTTGCCTCCCTAGGGTCAATCACTACTCAAAGCAAATGTCAAACTTTTTTTATTATTCAAAAACATGAAATACTGCCATACTGTCCAAAAATATAAATATTTTGGTCATATTGCCCAGCCCTACCTTTACCCCTCATTCTCAGAACTATAACTATGACACAAAAACATACTTTCCTTCTAGTTATGTGCTCACCACTGACTCACCCTCCTGTTTTGATGTTTGTGTATCATTCTGTTGGGGACATGTACAATCTGTTTTGTGTTTAACCAATGTGTAGTGCCATTTTCAATGTGGATGGGCTGGCTGGCTACAGTGGTTCCTCCTCCTCCGCAGCTCTTATATGGTGTGGCGTTTCCTTTCCTGTTGTGTTTTTTAAAGTGCGGTTAAGTAACATTTTAATTAGACTCTTGTGTTTTGTCAGTTTTTGACTCTCCTAGGGCTTTGGTTGGGTTCTCTTCTCATGAAAGTCTTGCGCCGCTCTGAGAAATTCACTGAGTGGGCAGAGCCAAGATATGGTTTTGAAGTATAATCTATACTGTCATCTGTTTCCAGTATTTTATCTATGTGAAGTGTAATGAAAACATTTCAGAAAATGGGATTCATTTGGCAATTTATGACAGGCTCATGACGTATTCAATACCTTTTTCAATTGTAGTCACATACATTCGTAATTCACTTCTGTGTTTTCTAAACAAGGTGGTTATCACAAGTTTAATTTCCTTCCTAACACCCCCACTAGTTCGCCACACTGCCGGGCCCCACCTATGATGTTTATTAGTATTAACCAATATCAAATTCACTGTCCTTGTATAGCCTGTTGAAACGGCCCCCTTGTGCAGAAATCATTTGTGTACTACCTGTGTGCTCGCCTTTTGCCATTTTACCAGTGTCTCAATAGATTATAACTCCTGTAAGAATGAATCTCAAAATTCATATATGTTATGGCAATTTGAGAAGGCCCATTGACTGAATCTAGGCTTCTAAATGGCTCTATCCTCCATCACATGACAATCTTCTCCCCATTTTTTGTGTTATGTAAATGTTGACTAATTTGTCTTCTAGGCCAAAAATAAGGAGACTGGAGCGCTGGCTGCAGCCAAAGTCATTGAAACGAAGACTGAGGAGGAGCTGGAGGAATACATGGTGGAGATAGATATCCTGGCCAAGTGTGACCACCGCTACATCGTCAAGCTGTTGGACGCCTTCTACCATGATGCCAAGCTCTGGGTAAGAACTTAGGGGCCAACAGTGGGCCGTGTGGAATTTGTTCTGTTACCCAACTCAATGGTTTAATCCCCTCCATTACAGAATAGATTCTGGTCTGACCTGATGGTGAACCCTATAGGTTACTATGAGGTTCAAGCTAGATCTTTCAGTTCCTCCCTATTGTAGGGTATACTTTATTTTAGCTTTCCGCTGCTTTCTTATTATTGAATAGACGGCATGTTTTGCATGTACTTTGTAATCAGCCCATGTCTGCCAAGACAAACACAAGTGACCTTATTATGAAGCCGATAGACATGGCAGCTCTGCTTCTAGCTCCTAAGCAACTTTGCAGTATTATTTTTTTGTGTGTGTTTCTTACAATTTTAGCTCAACGTTTTATGCGCTATTCCATACAGACGGAAATAACTTTCGGATATCAGTGGTGGTAACTCACCAGCATTCCGAATTGGCTATTTTGATCATACCCCCAAGTCAATTGAACTTATCCCTAAGGGCTGCTCAAAGACGCCTTCGGCGGAGTGGACGTTTATACTGACTCAGGAGGCGTGCACACCATACACCACTACAGAGTATATAACTCGCTAATGTTCAGTCCCTGGACAATAAAGTAGACAAGCTCAGAGTGAGGATCTCCTTCCAGAGAGACATCAACATACTCTGTTTCACAGAATCATAGCTCTCTCCAGATATACTGTCCCCGTCCATACAGCCAGCTGGGTTCTCAGTACATTGTGCAGATGGGAATAAAGAACTCTCTGGGAAGAAGAAAGACTGAAGTGTATATTTCATGATTAACTACTCATGGTGTGATTGTGGTAACATACAGGAACTCAAGTCCTTTTGTTCACCTAACCTAGAATACCTTACAATCAAATGTCGACTGCATGACCTCACGAGAGAATTGTCTTTGGTTATCGTCACAGCCGTGTATATTCCCCCTCAAGCCAATACCATGACGGCCCTCAAGGAACGACACTGGAATTTGTGCAAACTTTCACAGCATATCCTGAGGCCGCATTTATTTTAATAAGGCAAATCTGAGGAAACGCTATCAACACATTGCCTGTAGTACTCGCGCTTCAAAAACTCTCGACCATTGTTACTCTCCCTTCTGGGATGGCTACAAATCAGATCACATCTCCATTCTGCTCCTTCCTTCCGATAGGTGGAAACTCAAACAGGAAGTACCTGTGCTAAGATCGATTCAACGCTGGTCTGACCAATCGGAATCCATGCTTCAAGATTCTTTTGATCACGCGGACCAGGATATGTTCCGGGTTGCCTCTGAGAATAACATTGACGTGGGGACTGAGTTCATAAGGAAGTGTAAAGGGGATATTGTTCCCACTGTTATAATTTAAAACCTACCCAAACCAAAAAATTTGGCTAGATGCCAGCATTTGAACACGAAACTGAAAGCGCGAACCACTGCATTTAACCACAGCAAGGTGACAGGGAATATGGTTGAAATAGAAACAGTCCAGTTATGTCCTTTGTAATGCAGTCAAACAGGCAAAACTATAGTACAGAAACAGTGGCGTCGCAATTCAGTGGCTCAGACACAAGACGTATGTGGCAGGGATGCCAGACAATCACAGATTACAAAAGACAAAACCAGCCATGTTGCGGACAGCGACGTCTTGCTCCCGGACAACCTAAACATCATATTCTCCTGCTTTGAGGATAACACAGTGCCACTGATGCGGGCCGCTCTCGTGGCCGACGTAAGACCTTTTAAGCGTGTTAACCCTCCCAAGGCTGTAGGCCCAGACAGCATCCGTAGCCGCGTCCTCCCATCCTCAGAGCGTGTGCAGACCAGCTGGCTGGAGTTCAATTCAATCTCTCCCTATCCCAGTCTGCTGTCCCCACTTGTTTCAAGATGTCCACCATTGTTCCTGTAACTAAGAAAGCAAAGGTAACTGAACTGACTATTGCCCGTAGCACTCACTTCTGTCATCATGAAGTGCTTTAAAGAGGCTAGTTAAGGAACATATCACCTTACCTTACCTGACACCCTAGACGCACTGCAATTAGCATACCGGCCCAATAGATCCACAGACGATGCAATCGCACTGCACTCTGCCCTATCCCATCTGGTCAATAGGAATACCTATGTAAGAATGCTGTTCATTGAATACAGCTCAGCCTTCAACAGCATAGTACCTTCCAAGCTCATTAAGCTCGGGCACTGGGTCTGAATCCCGCCTTGTGCAACTGGGTCCTGGACTAACTGACGGGCCGCCCCCAGGTGGTGAAGGTAGGAAACAACACCTCCACTACGCTGATACTCAACACAGGGGGCCCCACAAGGTTGCGTGCTCAGCTCCCTCCTGTACTTCCTGTTCACCCATGACTGTGTGGCCACATGCCTCCAACTCAATCATCAAGTTTGCAGAGGACACAACAGTGGTAGGCCTGATCACCAAATATGAAGAGAGCCTACAGGGAGGATGTGGTGCCAGGAATAGGCAGAGTGGAGCCAGGAATATAACCTCTCAATTTTGACAAAATGTCAACAAAATTAAGGAGCTGATCGTAGACTTCAGGAGACAGCAGAGGGAGCATGTTGCCATCCACATCGACAGGGCCTCAGTGGAGAAGGTGAAAAGCTTTGAGTTCCTCGGTGTACACATCATTGACAGTCTGAAATGGTCCACCCACACAAACCGTATGCAGAAAAACCTCAGGAGGCTGAAGAAATTTGCCTTGTCCCCTAAGACCCTCACAAACTTTTGGAGGCAAATATTCGTAGGAACCTTTTGTGACTGAAGCCATTTTAATGGTACTATAACAGCTTACTCAATTTAATAAATATATATACTACGTATTCTACAGATATACTAAATATTCTATCCACATACTGTCCATAATGTTTATACATCCCATCACGTGTGTATCATACAGACTCCGGACTCCGACATTGCTCATCCTAATATTATATATATCTTAATTCCATTCTTGTACTGTTAGATTTGTGTGTATTGTTAGATATCTCTGCACTGTTGGGGCTAGGAACACAAGCATTTTGCTAGATCCACAATAACATCTGCTAAATATGTGTATGCGACCAACATTTTTATTTGATTAGCTTTGAATCGTGCTGGTCCCGGACATAAACTATCCTAGGAATTACAAAATGCATGGGGGGGGAAAAGGGAAATAGTCAAACATCCAAGCCAACAAGTTATTAAAACAAATAATCACCGTTTAGACTGTAGCAACACTGTTATTCCGAACTCCGATTGATAGTTAGATTCTGACATTTTATAATTCATGTTATTTATTTATTTCTCTTTTTGACTACCACTGCATCACTGAATGTGATCGATCTATGACCGTTGAAACCATCACCTGGAAATGGGTGCTGTATAAACTCATCAACCGCCAAAAGCCATGTGATTATAAAGTTGCTTAGTTGAAATTGTCATAGAGGGGGAAGTAAAGATTACGTGAAGGGCTGTTCTTGCAGACCAAGGGGGGCACCACGCGCGGATATGGCAGCGGGTCTATTGCTCCACCTCCCATCTGTTAAAAACACAGCGGCATAGCTGGAATACATTTTTCTTTTCTACAAGGCCTCTGCACAGGGACTGTCGGCTCATCTAGATTTTTTTATAAAGGTCAGTGTGCAAATACACGTACAGCTTTCAAATTACACATTTCCTGTGTGTCCCCTTGGTGGGGTTTCAGTTTTTTTTCTCTGATCGCATTCTCAAGAACTATTCTAGAGTAAAAGCCTATAATTGAGTGTACATAGGCAGTATAACCAGACTTGAATCTGATGTTATTTACTACAACAACAACAACTTCCTTAATAAGAGTGAGTGGTCAGGTGCAGCCCCGTGTTCAAGCACTCATATACCACTTATCACTGTTTTATTTCTACTTTTGGTACTGTTAAGATTGGAGATTTACGTTTTCTGCAAAAAATGGAAAGGCAAGTGGAAGGGGGAGAAGGTGAGCAACTTGTCTGTTGGCCCTGCATTACACCAAAACTGGTTATAGAAAATTGTGATAAATAACTATACCAGTTTAATTTAAGGACCAAAAAATTGACAGCTGTGCCGTACAGGTTGCAAAATGGGAGGATTTTATGTGCCATTTTCTATGGCACGTGGTTTATGAACTTGCTGAGGCTGGTAACTCAAATGAACTTATCCTCTGCAGCAAAGGTAACTCTGGGTCTTCCTTTCCTGTGGCGGTCCTCATGAGAGCCAGTTTCATCATAGCGCTTGATGGTTTTTGCAACTGCATTTGAAGAAAGGTTCAAAGTTCTTGAAATTTTCCGCATTGACTGACCTTCATGTCTAAAAGTAATGATGGACTGTCATTTCTCTTTGCTTATTTGAGCTGACCTTGCCATAATATGGACTTAGCCCTATTTGGTAAAAAGCCATCTTCTGTATACCACCCCTACCTTGTCACAACACAACTGATGGTCTCAAATGCAGTAAGAAGGAAAGGAATTCCACAAATTAACTTTTTAAAAAGGTACACCTGTTAATTGAAATGCATTCCAGGTGACTACCTCATGAAGCTAGTTGAGACAATGCCAATAGTGTGCAAAGCTGTCATCAAGGCAAAGGGTGGCTTTTTGAAGAATCTCAAATATAAAATATATTTAGATTTTTTTTAAACACTTTTTTGGTTACTACATGATTCCATCTGTGTTATTTCATAGTTTTGATGTCGTCACGATTATTTTACAATGTAGAAAATAGTAAAAAAGAAACCCTTGAATGAACACACTCTGTCAAAAGTTTTAGAACACCTGCTCATTTAAGGGTTTTTCTTATCTATAGATATATATATATCTCACTTGTTTTGGTACTGCGCGTATGTAGTTTGTTTTTGGTCGCAGGTTCAGGAATGACTTAAGAATTGCAACATTTACCTGGAGCTAGCTCTGCAAATAGCACCTGCTGAGTGATTTTGAAAAGTCAGTCAATCAATAATGGTCTTCGCAAAAATGTTTTTATTTATTTACTATCTGTAGAAACTGAGAATAGAAAGGTTCAAAACTTTTGTGAAACATCACAGTTGAAAAATATATAGAAATCAAAACCGGATGGTGTTGAGGGGAGCTGGACTAAAATTAACAAAAAAATGAACTAATATACTGTCTGTAAAATGTGTATGTAGAAGCCTAAGTATTGTTGTCCATTAGTTTACTCCAATTAGGGGAGGGATGATGGGGTTAGGCGAACATAATAAGGAAGGAACCTGTATAAAAATATATTATTTTCCCAAAAATGGGGGATTGGATATTATGCAGATAATTACATTTGATAGATTGTGGCTTCTATATGCAATATTAAAGCTGATCTACCCTTTAAAAAAATATATTTCAAAAAATATTTGGAGGTTTAGATGACTCATAAATAGAACTGTCGTACTTGGATATCATCAGAAAAGAAGCATGTTCTAGTTTAGACCATCCCTCGCCACTTTCTCTACAGTGTCATAACAACTCGTAAATTTTTGGGTGTGGATGAGGCATTCGATCATAAAACCTCCACACAAACACTGGCACCACAAACGGAGAGCCTCTCCCTGGCTAAGGGCCAGTGCCGAGGGGAGGACTAAAGATGTGTGATCCCTGGAGCATGCCAGTCTGCCTGGGAGGGATGTCTCTGCTGACGACATGCTGCAGACTGAACCAGCGGTTGGGCTGTGTGCCTCAAACCCCCCTTTTTCAGCCGGAGAGCAGGGGTGGCAAATTCCGCTGCACACCCACTCTGCTCTGTAGAGAGAGACGGCTGTTTGTTCTAGTTTTGGAACAACCCGCTCTACAGTGTGAGAAATAGGGGGCCTTTTAACATAGGGCTGCCACTGACTGCTGACGTTAACACGCACGACTGCAGCCAGCCAGCCATGGTAATGCTTTCATCTGGAAATCATCCCATGGTAAACCAATAAAGCTCTATTAACAGGTGTTAACAGATGGGCATCGTGTTCACCTGCCAGGGCCAACATTAAAAACCTGCTGCACAGTCTGAGTGTCATCCGTGTGCGTGTATAATTTATACCTCGTCTGTCCCTCCTCGAGGCTCCGTCTTGACGAGGAGTGGGCTCTCCGCGTGAAGGAATGCTGCAGTGTTCTGCTGTTAACAAGCAGAGGCAGAATAGAGATGCCATTAAACAGGAGGTGAACGATGTCAGTGTCAGTTCCTCGTTGAGTCTATCCCGCACAGCTTCACTCGGCGTCCAGTAAATCTGTCGTTATCTTGTTCACTTTATCTTACCCCCTCTTTCCCACCGTCCCGGTGGACCTACAGTACAACCTTGCAATAGAGCAGTGTGTTGTCTATCTTACCGTTCTGAATCACTCCTGAGGAAGTGTTCTGTCACTGAAACGTTACTCCTTTTCCAAGGTGTCACAACGCATAACACTGCTGATTTTTGAACATGAAGGAGAAAGCACGGTGGTCATTTTAAATACAAGTGACACACTATTTAATACCCGGGAGATTTGTTAAATGAGGTTGTAAATCGGTGTCGGTGCACAGTTGAATAAACTGAAGTCAATGTCTCCTAGGTGCTGCCTCAGCCAGTTTACTTGTATATCTAATAGTGTTTGCAGGTCCACACGCCAGTATCGGCTCAACTTAACTTGCCCGACTGAGCAGTCAGTGGCAGGAATTCAAAAAGGGCTTAGCCAGTGAAACTACATCTTTTAACAGTCATCAATTAACATATTTCTCTCCAAAAGGAGATGGATTATCACGTATCCTATAGAACATCTGGGAATATTGCTCAATGTCCTTTTCACTGAACCGATAACACAGCCCTCTCAAAGACTTGGTGGTTGTGTACAGCGAATGTCAACCCTCCTAGCTCTATTGGGCTGTACTCCGGATGTATTTTGTGGCTGCCTACACCAGGCTCTGACGGAGCTGTGAGTAGGTGGTGGAAGAATGCGGTATGTACAATATTTGCGTGAGCGTGTGTATGTTTTTGTATGTGCGTACATGTGTAGCCCATACAGGCTGTAGATCTGACCAGTTGGATCAGATCTTTCACCAGTGCGACATTGCTCACGTCATGAGGAAACAATCCCTCAAAGGGGGGGGAAAAAAAGTTACCGACCTAGCAGCAATAGATAGTCATCATTAAATTCCCCTAAAAACCGACCTGGTGTCACACGTAAATCTGACTAAGCCTTTAGGTGTTCGCCGCCGCCTTAATCCTATGTACAGTACATAGCTTGTCATCCACATCTGAATTATTTGTTGACGGGTGGATTGGCAGGGATTTAGAAAACTGGAAGGCCAGGTTGAGGTTAAAACCTATGCTAACACATGACCTCACAAAACCTATTTTTAATATCATAAGAGGCCCTTGTTTTACTATGACGACATGGGCACCACCCTCGGAATGAAGGTTGGTACACCATCCCCAGCTGTGTGTGTGTGTGTGTGTGTGTGTGTGTGTGTGTCTAGATGTACGGTAACAAGCCACCGTTTTGTCCTCCATTTTGTTCAGTACGAAACTCCTCCACCCTGTCCAGCAGGGTTTGCCAATGCTTTGACAGTGGTGTCATAGCATAGGGATGAGTGAATGGGTAGGAGAGGGCACTTTGTTATGTTAAAACAAGACGTACATATGTTATGTTAAAACAAGACGTACATCTGTTTGCCCAATCAGCAGGGAATTATGTAATCGTGAGATCACAGGGCAGGTATGCATGCTATTGAGCTGTCGCAAGCGTTCTGAGTGCCCAAGACCAAACACATTGCACGCACGCGCACACACACACCACTTTCAACGTTTTAGTGGCTCTCTGAACTCCTGGCCGTAGGTTAATGTACCACAGTGACCCTCTAGGGTCGTGGAATATTATTAAAACACTTATTTATACTCTGGCTTTGTGATAGTCCCCCGTTGACTTGCATGACTCATTCATAAGTAGCCTTTGAAAGTACAGTGTGGAGGGACTTGTGCTCTTGTGTATCTCTGTGTGTGTGTGTGAGGAGGAAACAAGGATTAAGTTTTTGGCAGCTGGATAAAATCTCTCCGACAGGACATTTTTCAGACTTGTTTTCAGTGGGCCTTTTCCCTCTTGCTGTTTCACCTCAGCAGTGCTGGTATTTGGTTTATGTGTCATGGAAGGCTGTGGAGTTAGTGACCATCGCATCCATCGCTAAACACACTGTCCTGTCCTGCACGGCCACGGTGTGTTCCGCCTTCATTGACACGAGGCAGTGCAGCGTGTTTGAGAAGGCTTTCGCCACAGGTGTCAGAGACTGGAGTGTACAACTAGAAAGGGAGATGTTGGTTTCTCTCCTGTTGACTGGGCAGTGTCCGCCCGTCTGCTGACATGTCTAAGTGCCGTCTTTTTATTAGGCAGATCGACTGGGTTCTAAGAGGCCTCACTTCCCAGAACTCTTGTCTGTCTGTCTCCCCCTCTTCTCTTGAGTTCAAATCTTCTGCCAGGGTGATACGAGACCTATTCTCTGCTGCATCTCAGTGATGTTGAAAACAGTTAGGCTACCACCTGTCACTTCTTCTGTGGACCTTCCCTCTTGTCTCCTCTCAGCCCCCCTCTTTTTTTGTCTTTACCCCTCGTCCTGTTCTTTGGGAGTCTTTTAACTTTAACTGTGATTTTATTTTAAACACGATGAGGATCTAACGTCTACCTTTTGACATTGTGATGTTGATAGTTCTGTAGAAAATTGTATTTTCACATTCCATGGAATCCCTCCACCCTGTTAGGATGTTTTGTATGTAGTTTGCATTTCCGGATCAGTTTTTGTGTTCCATTGGAACTTCCTGAGGTTAAACTGTAAATCACAATGCTGGCTGTTTTTCCCTCTTCCTCCTCACAGATCATGATCGAGTTCTGCCCCGGAGGAGCCGTAGACGCTACCATGTTAGGTGAGGAGACATGCACTACTGTAGGCCGGGTAGTCCTTTATAGGTGTGTACTCTATAATATGTGCTCTGTCCCTTGGAACATTGTTTTCCTAAGCTCCCCGCCTCTCCCGTTTTTGACGTTTCACATTCCGTACCTGCGGCCGTAGCTGCCACGGCACTGTTGCTCTTAAGGATATTGCTTTATTATGATAGGATTAGTGAACGGGGCCAAGCGATTTCTCGTTGTAATGGGTCTGCCATTGTAGCAAGGTACTAGGGGCAGACCGACAAGACCCACACACTGTGGGAAATACCCCTGCGCTGTTTATCCTTTGATAATCCAGCTCCCTCATACAGCAGTTGCTGGCCCCAAATACAACTAACTAAACACGGAGAGAATAAGAAAAAGTCCTGTTTTAGCATGTAAATGTTTTATCAGAGCCAATTTACGCTCTCGGGTAAGTAGCCATTTAAGACGATTTACAGCGTGTACTGGCAGCAGCTCCATCTGCCTCATGGGAAATACTCAGGTGTCCCAACGGACCCACCTTGCCTTTTTATTAGGGACTTTGGTTCTCAGTTAAAGTTGTTGAGTTGTACCATTTTCCTGTTGAGGTAAAAACTTAGCCATTGATGTCACTGCGTTAGTGATGTCAGTTTCCCCTAACCTGTGTCCTCCCCTCTCTCTGGTCTGTAGAGCTGGACCGGGGCCTGATGGAACCTCAGATCCAGGTGATCTGCAGACAGACGCTGGAGGCCCTGGTCTACCTCCACAGCATCAAGATCATCCACAGAGACTTGAAGGCCGGGAACATCCTCCTCACCCTGGAGGGAGACATCAAGCTAGGTGAGACTATCTTCTCCTTCCACAATGTTTTACGCATATAATGTACTCTTCTTCTAGAACACTGAGACCTCATGTTTCCAGAATACTAGAACCAATTTTCTTCTCATTGGATTTTCTAGATTCCACAGCAGGGCTGTTATCCACCTCAATCAAAAATGATTTTGAATAATTCTCCAATAAGCAACAAAGATTTCTCATTGGACAGTGTATAAGGGTCACATTGTCTATGGAGTTATCTTGTTGGTCAGCAAGAGCGGGGTGGGAATGTTTACATGAATGTTGCGAACGCACAACCAACCCACTTAGAAGAAATCCTTCCCTGAGACATCTCTGAAGAATAAAATGTGAGAAGTGTGGGAAAACGGCGTTCTGATTTTTWAAAAAAAGAAAGAAAAAAAGAAATCTGCTAAATATGATTTGTTGCTAGTATTCTGTTGATTTTCAGCATTCCTGAAGTTCTTTGTGCTGAGGATTTGGGTCAAAACGGTTGATATCAGATATTTTGTTGAAGCACCACTTGCCTAACAACAACGCTGCTTTGTGGAGCCTACATGTTACAAGGCCCTCTTCAATGCCCTTAAATATGTCCACAAGCACAGACACCAGAGCTTTGATTTAATGACTGGGAGTTGCCTCTGGAGTCATTCAGTCAGTCCAGTCGGTCTCAGGAAAAACCTCTGTTGCTGCTTAACGGAGAGCTTTTATCAACAAGTTATCCAAATACGGCCGACACGTACAGCACACTTCTGACGTGTCATACGGAGCTAGTCTGTCATGTGTTTTTCCTTTTAAGTTTTTTGTTCCACAGATTTAGACCATTTTAGATTTGTTCGTCGGGTGAGAGACCCATGGTATCTATTTAATCACAGATGGGTGAAGTTATTTAATATTTTGCTCCTAGTTTATAGGGTATTCCCATTCTTTCATTAAAGTCATTGGCCCCTAAAGAATTCCTCAAGGTTTAACAGGAAACTGACACCTTGTCTGTGGAAATTTGGGATATTGTGCCTGTTCAGTAAATTGAATGTCAGCTTTGCGTCTCCCCTCAATGATGTCATGGCAGTTTACGGTGTGGAAACAAATATGATGCTTAAATGTGACATTGGGGAGTGTATGATAGGAAGACTAGTCTGCTCTGCGATGGATTTGATATTATGTTTATACTGGTCACAATAAACAATGTGGTAGTCTTTTCAATATTTTATCGAACAAAAGCTATGCGTGTGAAGGAAATAGACGCCTGGCTCCAATGGAAGCCCGTCTCGAATATGCGCCGGTTGTGTTCAGTGATTTTGAAGGAAATAAGTGCCCCCGCTATTAATTGTTTTACGGTATTCCTCACCCGAAAGAAGATATCAGGTTATAACACTGGCCCATTAATCATTCTCTCTACCAAGAAATTGAATTTTAAAAATAAAAACAATTAAAAAATACTTTTCTTTGTGCTTGCAGCGGATTTTGGGGTGTCAGCGAAAAATACCAAAACCCTACAAAGAAGGGACTCTTTCATAGGAACACCATACTGGTAAGTACTGGTACATACACATGAAAACAGAGTAATGTAAATGGGTGCCTGCCACTGGGTGTGTCCCAAATGGCCCCTTATTCCCTTTTTAACGAGCACTACTTTTGACCAGGGGCCATGGGTGCCAGTTGAGCGCACAGTGTTTAATGGGATTACGGTGGTACTGCATGACGAAGTTAAGAACATCCTTCCTACTACCCATGCCACCTTGTTGAACCAGTTGTATGTCCTGCTTGATATCATAAGAACATTCCGTACAGTAGTGCTCAGTCGTTATGGCTTGATCGTAACCTTTTACAAGGCTCTTGTAAGAGCTGATATGTAATTGTTGTGGTTCTGGACCTTGTGCTCTGGCTGGTCCTCCGATCATGGTTGGGTTGAAGTTAACTATTGACCAGAGCAGGTCTCATCCGAGGCAATGACTATCGTCTGAAATGGCCTCTCAGTCAACCTGCCCAGGTGTTGCACATTGTTCACTAGCTTCATAAATGAGTAACAGATGCCATTTCACTCTATGTATTTTACAGTGAATGAAGCCAAGCAGTATAATATTTCTGAAGATTATGTAATATGTCACTTTTGATCGTAGGCAAACACCGGATAGGCCTCTGGTATCTCCAGAGCTCAGATTGAAGTATATATGCCTACTATTCACTTGGTCTGTAAACATAGCTGAATCAAAAGTGTGTTAACATGTCGAAAACAAGATGTATATATATGTGCACCAGATTTAGCATTTAGAGGTTAACCATTTGTCCTCTATTGTGCTATATTGTATTCCAGGATGGCTCCGGAGGTGGTGATGTGTGAGACCATGAAGGACGCTCCGTATGACTACAAGGCTGACATCTGGTCCCTTGGTATCACCCTGATCGAGCTGGCCCAGATCGAGCCCCCGCACCACGAACTCAACCCCATGAGGGTCCTGCTGAAGATAGCCAAGTCTGAGCCTCCTACCCTGGAGCAGCCCAACAAGTGGTGAGACCCAGAGGGGGGTGATGATGTATAGGTCCAAACCCTAGGCCAAAGCCAGTGAAGATAGGACTTTGAGTGTGCAGAGCTGTGGCTTTTCGAATCAGTTTGAGGCGGTGCGTTCCGTCGCTCAGTAGATGCAAGAGCTATACTCTAGGTGCCAAGAGCTATGCTCCAGATGGGAAGAGCATTCTTAGTGAAAGCTTTATTTTTCTAAGGAAATACAGTGCCTTCAGAATGTATTCACACCCCTTGACTTTTTCCACATTTATGACCCGTTTCAAGAAGCTAGGCGTATGTTGCACATCACTACTTCACAGGAGAGGCATTTCAACGCTTTATTATTATTATTTGTATTTTTTTAATCAAAATGCATTTTTTGGGCAGAAATGCCTTGTAGAACATGTGAACTTCATGTGCCTTAATAACAAACTTTTATGCCATCTGTAAATACGAATACATTCCGAGCCTAGTTGGTTTAGCCACTGAAAAAGAGAGGAATCTTCCCACTAGCCATGACTGGCTGAGGATAATGAATGGGCTGGACATATCAAGAGATGAGTTCGGATTGGTCTGCCATGTCTAACATGAGCTGCTCAGTATGTGTAAATAATTCTTGCTACCTCAGCTTTTTTGAAAGCTATAATGTTAGCCATAGAGAACTGACAAAGTGTTGCTACTGCCCTCAAAGATCAGTGGGATGGACAAACGTTACTTTCTGCACATGGTTGACCGCAGTGACGGGCCAAACAAGCTGTAGCTAGCTACAAACCAAACGGAAAAGACACGCTGCCGTGACGCATTCATCCATGTATACGGCTAAGAGTCTAGCTACATTTTCAGATATTATATCTTTCTAATTTTGCCAATCATTTTCATTGCAAGTTAAAGCATACTGTTAGCTAGCTAGCGAACGTTAGCTATCTAGCTGGCTCGCTAGTTAACGTTATGTGTATGATCTGTGTAGTAATATTATTTGTCTCTCGGAAAGCCATTTGCATTGCTTGTTATAGTTTAATGTTAACTAGCTAGCTAACATTGAACCTATTTGGTTAGCTTTAGCTACCTATTCATACTCAAGAATTTTGTGGATGGTGGCTAGCTATGCCAATTTGGTTGTACTGTAGCTATGGGTTGGGATTGTGGATCATTGTTTAGCTAGCTACACGTCTAAACAAAAGACTCCACTTCGCAAGAGAATGATTACATGACCCATCAAGTTAGCCAGGTGTGTCTAGGGGTGATTACGGCCATCTATTGTATTTCATGAACGTGTACATGTCTAGACAATAGTGATCCAACCACGTAGCTAGATGTGGCTGGCGGGTGGTTATAGAATTTATTTCAGTGTCTAGGTAAGGATGATATATTTTATAATTATTATGTTTCCAATATCTTTATATGGACACGTTCAAAGTCAGATTAGGATCTAGGCCAAGGACTAGATAGTGTATTTTTACCTGGGGCTAAAGGTTAAGAGGGTGTGAACGATGCTGAATAGGTGTAGACAAAGAAGAGCTCTCCAGTAGCTATACCAAAAAACATTCAACGGCCATTTTCTCAAAAGTGGAGTTACAAGTTTATCAACTTTCAAAGCGGAATTACTTTCCCATTGTTCCTCAACTGCAGTGTACGATATACCATTTTCTAGTCTCTACTTTTATCCAATGTAAAAAAACAAACATGACTTGAAATTTTACTACATAGGACCGAATCCAGGTAGTGGGTCAAATATTGTTGTTACAGTGGGATTAAAATTGATTTAATTGTCTTTTTTTGTCAACGATGTACACAAGTGGTCTTGATTTAGATAAGTATCCAATACAGTTATTACAGTTGTCTTTCTGGGTAAGTTTCCAAGAGTTTTCCACACCTGGTTTGTGTAACTTTTGCCCATTTTTTTTTTTATTATTTTCAAAATTCTTCAAGCTCTATCAAATTGGTTGTTGATCATTGCTAGACAACAATTTTCAGATCTTGCCATAGATTTTCAAGCAGACTTAAGTCAATGTTGCTGAGTAACAGTTTTAACTGTCTTCTTGGTAAGCAAATAATGTATATTTGGCCTTGTGTTTTAGGTTATTGTCCTGCTGAAAGGTGAATTAATCTCCCAGTGTCTGGTGGAAAGCCGACTGAACCAGGTTTTCCTCTAGGATTTTGCCTGTGCTTAGCTCCATTCCCTTTTTTTATCCTGAAAAACTCCCCAGTCCTTAAGGATTACAAATGCACCCATAGCATGACGCAGCTACCACTATGCTTGCAAATATGGAGAGTGGTACTCTGTAATATGTTGTATTGGATTTGCCCCAAACAGTTTTTGTCCTGGATACAAAGCGCTATTTGCCATTTTTTTGGGCAGTATCACTTTAGAACCTTGTTGCAAATAGGATGCATATCTTGGAATATTTTTTATTCTGTACAGGCTTCCTTTTCACTCTGTCAGTTATATTAGTATGGTGGAGTAACTACAATGTTAATCCATTCTGTGTTCTATCACAGCCATTAAAGTCTGAGTCTGTTCCGTTATAGCCTCAGATTGTCAAGAGTAGTGAAAATACCACCACCCTATCTCCTTTCTGTCTTCCGTTGATTAATGTTCCCGGAATTCTGTGTGTTTAAGGTCACAGGAGTTTAAGGATTTCCTGAAAAAGTCGTTGGATAAGAATCCGGAGAGTCGGCCAAACGCAGCCCAGCTCCTGGAGGTAAGATGGTCACACTATACTCTAGCTCCGGCCTCTTTGACGTATGAGGACGGTTTCCCCTTATCTCATTCTTCACAGGTCCACGTTCTTATCCTCCCAAACATCAGCTTTTTCAGACACGAGGAATAGGGAGATGATACAATGGGCAAATGAGCGGTAACATACAGAGGGCATTTGGGAGATGGAGGGAGAAAGCGCCGAAAAGAGATGGCTGCCTCGCTTTGTGTTCCTTGGAAAATATGCAGTATTTTGTTTTTTTACGTGTTATTTCTTACATCGGTACCCCGGGTAATCTTAGGTTTCATTACATACAGTCGGGAGGAACTACTGAATATACGATTAACGTCAACTCATCATCGTTCCTACCAGGAATATGACTTTCCCGAAACGGATCCAGAGTTTTGCCTTCCACACAATACAATGGATCTGATCCCAACCGGCGACCCTGTGCGACGCCGTAAAAGGGGAAAACGTGGCGGTCTCGTGGTCAGGCTTCGGAGACGGGCACATCGCGCTCCACTCCCTAGCATACTACTCGCCAATGTCCAGTCTCTTGACAATAAGGTCGATGAAATCCGAGCACGGGTAGCATTCCAGAGAGACATCAGGGATTGCAACGTGCTCTGCTTCACGGAAACATGGCTATACTGCAGGGACGCTAACGGAGTCAGGTGCAGCAGCTGGTTTTTTTCATGCATCGCGCCGACAGAAACAAACATCTTTCGGGTAAGAAGAGGGGCGGGGGGGTATGCCTTATGATTTAACCGAGAAGTGGTGTGATCATCATAACAACCACAAGAACTCAAGTCGTTCTGTTCACCTGATCTAGAACTCCTCACAATCAAATGTCGACCGCATTATCTACCAAGGGAATTCCTCAATGTCACTAATCACAGCGCTGATACATTCCCCCCAAGCAGACACATCGATGGCCCTGAACGAACTTTATCTGACTCTTTGTAAACTGGAAACCACACACCTGAGGCTGCATTCATCGTAGCTGGGGATTTTAACAAGCTAATCTAAAAACAAAACTCCCTAAATTCTATCAGCATATCGATTGTGCTACCAGGGCTGCGGAAAACACTAGACAATTGTTATACTAATTTTCCGCGACGCTTATAAGGCCCTCCCCGCCCCTTTCGGAAAAGCTACCACGACTCCATTTTGTTGATTCCAGCCTAAAACAAAAACTAAAAAACAAGCAGCTCCCGCGCTCAGGTCTGTTCAACCGCTGGTCCGACCAATCTGAATCCACGCTTCAAGACTGCTTCGATCACGGCGGATTGGAATATGTTCCGCATCGCGTCCAACAACAATATTGACGAATATGCTGATTCGGTGAGCGAGTTCATTAGGAAGTGCATTGACGATGTCGTACCACAGCAACGATAAAAAACATTCCACACAGAAACCGTGGATTGACGGCAGCATTCGCCGTGAAACTGAAAGCGCGAACCACTGCTTTTAACCAGGGCAAGGTGACCGGAAGCATGACCGAATACAAACAGTGTAGCTATCTCATTCCGCAAGGCAATCAAACAGGCTAAGTCTCAGTACAGAGACAAATCGAGTCGAATTCAACTAACAGCTCAGACACAAGAGGGTATGTGGCCGGGTCTACAGTCAATCACGGATTACAAAAAGAAAACCAGCCCCGCCGAGGACCAGGATGTCTTGCTCCCCAGACAGGCTAAACAACTTTTTTGCCCGCTTTGAGGAGCAATACAGTGCCACTGACACGGCCCCTACCAAAACTGCGGGCTCTCCTTCACTGCAGCCGAGGTGAGTAAAACATTTAAACGTGTTAACCCTCGCAAGGCTGCAGGCCCAGACGGCATCCCGCCGCCTCCTCAGAGCATGCGCAGACCAGCTGGCTGGTGTGTTTACGGACATATTCAATCATCCTTATCCAGTCTGCTGTTCCACAATGCTTCAAGAGGGCCACCATTGTTCCTGTTCCCAAGAAAGCTAAGGTAACTGAGCTAAACGACTACCGCGCCGTAGCACTCACTTCGCTCATCTATGAAGTGCTTTGAGAGACTAGTCAAGGACCATATCCACCACC
Organism: Salvelinus sp. IW2-2015; assembly: GCF_002910315.2. Classification (NCBI taxonomy): domain Eukaryota; kingdom Metazoa; phylum Chordata; class Actinopteri; order Salmoniformes; family Salmonidae; genus Salvelinus; species Salvelinus sp. IW2-2015. The sequence goes on along the minus strand of NC_036860.1, from coordinate 24,365,041 downwards.
TCACTCCACTACGACACCCTAGACCCACTCCAATTTGCTTACCGACTCAACATAGGTCCAAAGACGACGCAGCATCGCAACCACACTGCACACTGCCCTAACCCATCTGGACAAGAGGAATACCCATGTGAGAATGCTGTTCTATCGATTACAGCTCAGCATTTAACACCATAGTCCCTCCAATACTCCGTCATCAGCTCGAGACCTGGGTCTCCGACCCCGCTGTGCAACTGGGTCCTGGACTTCCTGACGGGCCGCCCAGGTGGTGAGGGTAGGTAACAACATCTCCACCCGCTGATCCTCACACTGGGGCCCCACAAGGGTGCGTTTCTGAGCCTCTCCTGTATCCCTGTTCACCCACGACTGCGTGGCCATGCACGCCTCCAACTAATCATCAAGTTTGCGGATGACACTACAGTGGTAGGCTTGATCACCAACAACGACGAGACGGCCTACAGGGAGGAGGTGAGGGCCCTCGGAGTGTGGTGTCAGGAAAATAACCTCATACTCCAACGTCAACAAAACAAAGGAGATGATTGTGGACTTCAGGAAACAGCTAGAGGAGGGAGCACCCCTATCTTCACATCGACGGGTCAGTAGTGGAGAAGGTGAAAGTTTTAAGTTCCTCGGTGTACACATCACGGATAAACTGAACTGGTCCACCACACAGACAGCGTTGTGAAGAGCGGGTGCAGCAGGCCTCTTCAACTCAGGAGGGCTGAAGATAATTCGGCTTGTCACCAAAGCTCACTCACAAATTTACAGATGCACAATCGAGAGCATCCTGTTCGGGCTGTATCACCGCCTGGTACGGCACTGCCCGCCAAACCGTAAGGCTCTCCAGAGGTAGTAGTGAGGTCTGCAGAACGCATCACCAGGGGCAAACTACCTGCCCTCCAGGACACCTACACCACCCGATGTCATATGGAAGGCTCATAAAAGATATCTAAGGAGCACAACCACCCTAAGCCACTGCCTGTTCACCCGCCTATCATCCAGAAGGCGAGGTCAGTACAGTGTGCATCAAAGCAGGGATCGCGAGAGACTGAAAACAAGCTTCTATTCTCAGGCCATGCAGAGCTGTTAAACGCCACCACTAACATTTAGCGCCGGCTTTGCTAAGCATACCTGACATCACTCCATCCTTTAAAAAATGGGAATTGATGGATAATATGGTAAAAATGGTAGCGGCCGCGCGCCCGCGCCGCGCCGGCGGGCGCCCGCCCGGCGCGCGCCCCGGCCCCGCCCGCCGCCGCGCGCCGGCGCGCGCCCGCCGGCGGCGCAGAAGCCGCGCCGCCCGCCGCGGCGGGGGCGCGCCGCGCGCCCGTGCGGGCGCCCCGGCGCCCGGGCGCGGGGCCCCGCGGGGCCGCCCGCGGCCCCGGCCGCCGGCGCGCGCAAGGCGGCGCCAGCAGCTAAGCGCATTTGAAGCGGCAAATGCCAGCTTAATAGCAATGTTTACATACCCTACATTAACCCATCTCATATGTATAGTATACTGTACTCTATATCATACTGTACTTGCATCTTGCCATCTTTTTATGCAATACATGTACAGCTAGCCACTTTAAACTATGCACTTTATGTTTAACATACCGCTACAGTACTCATCTCATATGTATATACCGTACTCTATAGCCATCTACTGCATTGCCGCCGCGTTCTGTACCGACGGCACTCGATTCATATATCTTTATGTACATATTCTTTATCCCTTTACACTTGTGTGTGTGTGTAAGGTAGTAGTTGTGGAATTGTTAGGTTAGATTACTGTTGGTTATTACTGCATTGTCGGAACTAGAAGCACAAGCATTTCGCTACACTCGCATTAACATCTGCTAACCATGTGTATGTGACTAATAAAATTTGATTTGATTTGATTTGATTTGAAAGAGAGCGAGAGAGCACAAGGAAATAAGAGATGAGGAGTCTATTAAAATGCAGGACCCACTACTTCCTGTCTGGGTTTAAAAGCAGGAGGGATTGCTAACAATTTGTATTACTGTTTCCAGTGAATGGCACTTTTGGATTTTTTTTCTCCATATTCTCCCCACCCTTGGACAATTACAGGGGCCGAGTATCCTGGCCAAAAGCCTGCTGGGAGTTTGAAGAACACCGGAGAGAGACCGGAGTGGTCACGTTCGGTGCCACACTGTAGGTTTTGATCTCTATCATACCACTGCTGTTTTTAACCCCAGTGCGATGACGTTGATAGGAATGAGACGCCTTGAACAGCAGCCAACCGCACCCGCTGTGGCTTATTGGCATGCATTGTGACACGGGGAGGAGTCCTTGGGGGGTTACTTGGTCTGTGGATCACTCATTGATTGAGATTGCTGAAAATCTCATTGTTAGAAGTCAATTTATTTACATCCATTATTCCAGTCAACACTTGGACAATGTCCGTGTGCGATCGTATGTGTCAGGGGACAAACATAAGTCTAGTCAATGTGACTGTAGCTCTCCTCTCTCCCACTCTGTTATGTCACGTCCATGGCCGCCTCATCCCATGTGGGGGAATGTTGTATACATGTTGTCTACACAACCACATGATGAAGTATCTTAATTCACCACAGCCGTGACCATTGGTCCCTAACTACAGATTTAGGATCAGATTGCCCAAGCCCAAGTCCCAACGTTAACCATTAGGAGGAACAAACGATAACTTACCCTGGACCAAAGGTTAAGACTAACATCACCCAACTCCAGCCATTCTGTGCCTCTACCTCTCTGAAGCTGGCCATGTGGTTCACATTGAAGCATTTCGGACCAGCCGTCCAGACCAGACCAGCCCCTCCCTTACAAACATCAGAGGGAGCTGTTAAGCCGGGCTGAGCCATGGCTGGATCAAACATGGCTGGGAACTAATGCTGGTCCGTGTGCTTTCTTCACCCAGTGAACATTTTGCTTAGTGTAGCAGTGGTGGTCCAGGCTCAGTTTTCATAGTAAACCTGTTGAAGCTGGAGGGGCAGAGTAAAGTTTCAGTGCTGATCTAGGATCAGCTTTGCCTTTTTTTTTTTTTTTTACTTATGAATGAACATTACATAGACGAGGGAACGGATCCTAGATCAGCACTCCTACTCCAAGATGCTTTATGAATACTAGCCCTGAGTTGTGAAGCTCCTTTGTGAGACAGAGCATGGGGAGAGGGTCTCAGAGAGGTGCTGCGGTGTGATATGTTGAATCAAGAGAATTACCACTACCTGCCAGAAAAGGATTCACTGTTTAGTTGAGCCGGAAACCAAACCTGTGTTTTTTTTTTTTAATAACGGTTATAGAGAGATCGCTACCATGTATACCCAGGAAGTGTTGATGCGACGTTTCAAAGAGCGTCTGAATCCGTTCTGTTGGACTTCCAGTGAGCCAAGTCCATAAGTCTTAGTGAGGTGTTTCAAATGCTTCTCCCCGCGTTCCTTGATACCCCAGACACTGCGTTGTGGTGTTCAAGTGTAGCACTTTGCCTGGGTGTTTTTCCTCTCCTGTGTGATAGCTGGCACTCTGCTTTCCCTGAGTCCTTGTTGACTTGATGCATTGTCTGGCATTGGAGAAGTTTTAAAGCTATCGCTAATGCTATCCACACGGATGGAGGCAGCCCAGAGGGTCCCTTTCTGCCTCAGCCACACTTCCTGTCACTTGCCTACCTGCCTGTGCCAGCTGGGCCAATTAAATTAGCCATTGTTCAAATCACCTGAATAATAGATGCTTGCTCTTTTATTTTCGCTGCACTTACATTTTCACAGCCTTGTCTGTGGCTGTCAAATTACCCCCTCTCAAGCCTGCTCCTATTATTACGCTAATTAAATTATTCGTATTGGATTTTTTTGCCCTGTCTTATCTAGGAACTTGGTTTTATAAGCACATGAGGATTTGGGGTCATCTTCATTGTTTCATCAGGGTGAGCTCATACCCTGGCCTCATTGATGGTTGCTACTGTTTCTACTGTTTAGAAACGGCCATGGGTAGAGGTGGCAGATTTAAGTTTCACTCTCCTGTGAAAGTACCCTTTCCACCTGTTTGCTTTCTATGCCCCTGTCAATCAAGTGTTGTTCTATGGGTGTAACATGGTTGTCCTGACCTCCTCCCTGTCCCCCCAGCACCCCTTTGTCTGCTCGGTGAAGACCAACAGACCCTTGCGAGAGCTGGTTGCCGAGGCGAAGGCTGAAGTCATGGAGGAAATCGAGGACAATCGAGAGGAAGGAGAGGAGGACGACACCGCTGAGCTCTCAGTCCCAGTGGTAAGACCCTTTTACTGCTCTCACACTCTCCTGTCTCTCTCCTTTCCTGCATTCCTTTTATCCTATATCCTTCTCTCTCTTCCAATGAACTTTCACCTCTGTTCTTAGCAGTGGCGTTTTCCTATTGTTTCCTGAAGTTCTCGTTTCACGTAGGCCTCAAAGTAGTTTGGTTAATACAACCAAGACATTCTGTTTAGCAGTCATGTTGTATGTGACATTAAGGGAGGATATTGATATGTACATAGCTGAATCAAAGTACAGTACATCTACTTTTGGAATTTTCTATGTCTGGTGACTTTTCTTTTGATAGTTTCTGCTAGCGTGCCCCACACCCCAGAATCTGCAGCTTCCTGTTCATCTGTGTGTGTGGTCTAGACTAGGGTTTCCCAAACTCGGTCCTGGGGTCCCCCCACCCTGGCTACATGTTTTGGTTTTGCCCTAGCACTACACATCTGATTCAAATAATCAAAGTTTGATGAGTTGGTTATTTGAATCAGCTGTGTAGTGCTAGGGAAAAAAACTAAACGGGGGGCCCCAGGACGGAGATTGGGAAACCCTGGTGTTGACTCAGCAGGGCAGCGCTCTCTAAAGTGTGGGGGTGTTTCTGTGGTGTTCGGATCGCACACTGAGATGGGGGCGGAGGACATGCACACACTTCTCACTGAGACGATAGAATACACGCACTAAAGCACATTCTGCATACACTGATAGTCACACACTCCCTGGACGACCTCAAACTCCAGCTGCCATGGTCATTATGTCCCTGATGAGGACTCCATATGGTCTTTCTACTATTCAAACACAGATTGAGCCTAGTCCCGGACTAATGGAGAATCTCCATTTTTGAAAATGGGTTTGAATTCAGGATTAGGCTTAACCTGCGTTCCGGGAAACCGCCCCTGAAACATCTACTAATCAAACGCTTCCAGTTAAGCGTTTTTTCAGGTTGAGAGTAATGGGTTTACTGTATATGAATGTGTGGGTGGACTGGATTAGAAAGTGAGGGGAAATCAGAGGGCACTAAATCACTGGTGCTCAAACAAAGGAACAGAATTTGGAACACTTGCTTTCACACACCCAGGTACCACCGTTAAAAAAGGATGCTGTTTGTTGTCCTGTACACTGGCACAAATATCGCTTTACCACCTCTTGGGGGACTTCATTATTTAAAGTTTGACATGGTTTCTTTTCCACAGACATGACCCTTTAGGTAAACATATACACTTGCCTTTAAACTGTATGTTTTCCAAATCAAACAGTACTGAAGTTGGACATTAGATTGGTAGAATTGTGTCGGTGATAATGAGTCATTCGTAACTGTTATGTGATATGGACCTGAGGTCATTTCAGGTCAGTCATTTTGGATGGACCGTAGCGGTCTTCATTATTGCTACCCTTAGAGCATCAGTATAGTCAGCGGTCTGTCCTGTCCTCTTGCATTATAGCTACTGCTGACCCACAGTCAAGAGATCAGCATGTTTCATTCCTGCACTCTCCTGACGAACCCCCCCCCCCCGCGCGCTAACGCGCTTGCGCACACACTCCAAACAGCTTTCTTCTCACATAACCCCCCCCCCAGAGGGAAATGCAAGGCCTGAGAGTGCAGCTTTCAGGAATTCTTAGTCGTCCTTCACCACACACACACACACACACACACACACGAGGTACAGTATGATCAAAAAGGGTTGTTTTGAGATATTTGTAAAGTTGAATACATTGATGTGTAAAGTCGTATTTCAGAATGTAGACACTCCAAGATGTTGTCTGTATCATGTACGGTCAGAGGTGGCACCACAGGTCCCAGAGTGGTCGTGACATATTTTTCTTCCTGATGGTTACCAGCTGGTTAAACTCTAGAACCTGGTTGTAGCAGGTACCTTAAGAGTTGCCCTATTGTCTGGAGCAAGTAAACTGAGCAGTCAGGCAAGTTGAGCCTGCTCTAAAGTTGCCCAGGTGATAACATGAAAACCACAAAAATGTAAGGAATTTCAGTAAGCCTAAAACTGAACTTTCTGGTTCATCTCCATTGTTTAAGTGAAAGAGGGACAATTAATGGCAGCCGGGCTAGTTGAGACTGATTTTGTTGTTCCATTAGGAAGAGCATTAGAAAAATAAAGTTTCCCCTGGCCAAATGGGACTGGGCAGGGCGCGTAGGTGTAGACCACAGTTGATCAGAGTGATACAGCGTGTCAGATCGCTACTGTTTAGGTGTAGGCTGCCACAACATTTCTGTGAAGTGTTTTTGCTTGTGTCGGGAGTGAGTTATTTTCCTGTTCGCTAAAATAATACTGGCGTGAAGTGGAGAGCGCGCACTGCTTTCTATAGACGTGCACATGCCAGACCCGCAATTTCCGTAAATCTGATTTGGTCGACACACACACACACACACACACAACCTGCAGCACTCTGGTGAGAAAGACATTGGCTACAAATTGTGTGCGAGTTAACAAATTATGAGGCAAGGCCATCAAAAAAAAAAAAAAAAAAAAAGTAAGCCTACTTTGTCCCTGTTTTCAACGCTTTTGTGTCATTTTGTATTCAACCAAATCTAAAGTGGTGGGGTTCTGCCCCACCTAATTGAAAAGTCCTGGGGGCGAATGCCTGCTCGCCACACGTTTGCTGGCGGCCCTGAAACACACAGAGCGTAGCAGCGGGTGTATTGGCGGAGAGGTTGTAAACATTTGTCTCAGGGCCTGGAGAGCAGTTAGCCAGTTCTCTCCAACTGTGAGTTCTTCAGAAAGGCTGGCCCCGGTCGTAAAGGTGGCTGATGACCATTGTTAGCTTAACGCTCCGAGACCGCTCTCTGCACGTGAGCCACGGGACATCAACAGGATCTGCACCTGTTGATATTATTAGTGTGTTATTACTGATTACATACTTTATCTCCGGTGCGCAGAAGAGGTACGTTTTATAGGTAGGAGTTTAGAAAGGAACATCTGCATTGCTACAGACAGTACCAATAAAGGTCAACACTGCAGATCTACTGCAATATGAAGCCAAGAGAACTTGAGCATTAGGAATAAGACCATCAAGCATTAAGGCTAAGTCCATTTCATTTGGCTCGTATTAGTGGGATTACTTTCAACATAGGTGCTTCTGGGGGAAAAGGTGTGAAAAAGGCGCCCGTGTTGAAATGCTTTGTCACTGCCGCACATAACAATGTTCCTCTCCTCTCCCCAGCCTCCAGGCAAGGACCCGTCTCAAACCAGTCAGACCAGTCTACAAGGGGACAATGCCCCAGACACACTCACCAAAACCCCCGTGGGGGCCGACGCCAAACCCCCCATGAGACCTTCCCGCACGAGGGATGGCCAGCTGATCGACCGACAGCTCCCTGATGAGGGCATCAGCATTGTGGACTCTGACAAGCCCGAGAGCGAGACCTCTGGCAAGGCCTTCTCCAGCTCCGACTCGGGCATCGAGGATGGAAAGAGCACCTCGGATGAGAGCAAGCCTGTGGACACCCCTCTGACAGAGAACCCGACCCTGCTGGCACAGCCAGAGATGGTACCAAAAATACCCCAAAGCCAGTTAGTGGTGAAGGGAGGAAGCGTCAACATGGCCAGTGGGGAGGTGCCCGTAATTGGGGGAAAAGGGCCCACCACCCCTACCCCAGACCCCACACCTTTGATCGGGCTGAACGGCAGCATGAGGAGGGGGCCTTCGAAAAGGGAGAGGGTCCCCATAGGGGCTAACATGGACAACCTGATGACCCACCACAACGCCAATGGCATCTCCAAGAGGTACTCTGATGCGGGCAGCGTGTCTGCTTCTGAGAGCATGGACATCAGCCTCAACCTGTCAGGAGACATGTCAGTCAACAAGGACGATGGATCCCTCTGCCCCAGGGTGGTGAGTAACACCATGTTTAATGTCACATTTCCAATGATTTATCCTAGTGTTTAACCAAAAAACCTCAGACTTTTGTATTTCCACGGCCTGGCTCCAGTGACTTTCTGGGCCATGGTCTCGGCAGACCTGCTCTGGCTTGGGGCCAAGGCAAGACCACTGGGATATTTTGGGCAACATTTTACATAACAATGGCTAGCTGTGAGGCCTCCCGAGTGGCGCAGCTGTCTAAGGCACTGCGTCACTACAGACCAGGGTTCGATCCCAGGCTGTGTCGCAGCCGGCCACGACTGGGAGACCTATGAGGCGGTGCACAATTGGCCCAGTGTCGTCCGGGCAGGTGCATGTTCATTATTTGTTTATGGTTCATTGAACAAGCATGGGGAAACAGTGTTTAAACCCTTAACAATGAAGATCTGTGAAGTTATTTGGATTTTTACGAGTTTATATATAGTGTATAATGTTTGACTAAAACATAATCATTTGAAACCTTTGCTTACATTTGAATATGATCACGTCTCCATTATGCATGGGAATACTTGGGAATACATTTACATTAAAATCACTTGGAGCTGATTTCCTGGTGTTTTTATGGTCTTATGTCCCCCAAAAAATGTAAATTTTATTTTGCTCAGAGAACTTTGGGGGCCAAATAAAACCACCCGCGGGCCTTCAGTTGGGGAACCCTGTCCTAGGGTGAAGGCTCACAATAAAGAACAGCTTGTCTTAAACTACCCCTAACCTGCATTCATACATGCACTTGTCAATGAGTCAAACTCCACTGAAATAAGCTGCTATGTCCAACGTTTTATGGCAAAAGCTTCAATTCTAGCAGAAGAGGCTCTGAGATGGAAACAAACTGATGTTCTCTGGAAAATGGACACATCCCATCCTTCTAATAACGAGTCTGTTTTGCACTAATACAATTCCATTTTCCATCCATTATGACCAATGGCTCTTTGTTTCGAGCTCTATTCAGCATTCAGTATTGTGGATGTCATTTCTATACAGCCATTGTTGCTGGGGGAGCTTCTGGTTGTTGGACTGGCCATCACTGGAAATCTATTCATTGGACTTGTGTTCTATTTGTGATATGTATTTTTCCAGAACAGATTATTCAGCAGTTAATTTTTCCACTGGGCTAGATGAATGGGACATCTATGTTAGACCCAGTAACAGTGTGAGGCTATATACATGCGAGACGGGCATGTCAGGAAAAACCAGGGGTTTATGAATGGTGCTGTATGAGAGAACACAGATCAAGGGAGGGAGGCTAGAGCCAGACGCGAGGCTAGGCCCCATCTGAGCTGTTGCTGCAGTACATACACCTGTGCCCTCGGAGCACACTGGATGTGTGCTCAACTTGTTCACATACATTATGCACCGATGTCATCACTCTCGCTCACACACACACACACACACACACACACACACACACACACACACACGTCATCGCACACAGTGTCTCTGTCAAAGGTTTAGAAGAATGGCTACTGTTTACTTACAGTACCTTCTCTGGCGAGAGACGTACAGGGAACGGTGTTTGTTCAGCTGGCCCCTTACGTTTTCACTTTTCATCAATAGGATGATTATCATTTCCACGAAAACGCCCTTAAAGTAGCCATGTCACCCAGGGCTGTGCTACTTTTCCTGGGCAGAGACTGGTGTGGTTCTGGCCCAGTGACCAGTAAGAACCATTTGAGTCTCTCTGTTTCTGTACTGGGGGATGAGAGCTCTGTTGTCAGAGAATCCAACTTCCTGCTTGGCACTCCCTCCCTGTACAACAGAGCAGGGTAATTATAGAGGACCGGCCCAGCAGGATCACCCTGTTTTAGGGATCATACACACACACGCAGCAAATGTTGATCTGCAGTTCGTTAGGCGTAGCGTGTTTTTAGGGACCACCCGCTGTAGAATTGGTTTGCAAATTACCGCCGGCACCCTGTTTAGAATTGCTAAGTGCTCTCGGGCCAGCAAACGCTGACGGTGTGTCCATGCCTTTCCACTACTGCTCTTTCCTGTCAACTGGCAGGCAGACTATGTACAGTGCTCTCCATACACAGCCTTCTTCTTTAAAGACACACTAGTGTGTTGTCGTCATGTATCATGCCAAGGAACCCAAACATGAAGTGGACTGAACATCCTTACTTGTTGTTATATATATATATATATACACTGCTCAAAAAAATAAAGGGAACACTTAAACAACACAATGTAACTCCAAGTCAATCACACTTCTGTGAAATCAAACTGTCCACTTAGAAAGCAACACTGATTGACAATACATTTCACATGCTGTTGTGCAAATGGAATAGACAAAAGGTGGAAATTATAGGCAATTAGCAAGACACCCCCAATAAAGGAGTGGTTCTGCAGGTGGTGACCGTGGACCACTTCTCAGTTCCTATGCTTCCTGGCTGATGTTTTGGTCACTTTTGAATGCTGGCGGTGCTTTCACTCTAGTGGTAGCATGAGACGGAGTCTACAACCCACACAAGTGGCTCAGGTAGTGCAGCTCATCCAGGATGGCACATCAATGCGAGCTGTGGCAAGAAGGTTTGCTGTGTCTGTCAGCGTAGTGTCCAGAGCATGGAGGCGCTACCAGGAGACAGGCCAGTACATCAGGAGACGTGGAGGAGGCCGTAGGAGGGCAACAACCCAGCAGCAGGACCGCTACCTCCGCCTTTGTGCAAGGAGGAGCACTGCCAGAGCCCTGCAAAATGACCTCCAGCAGGCCACTATGCTAAGTGGACAGTTTGATTTCACAGAAGTGTGATTGACTTGGAGTTACATTGTGTTGTTTAAGTGTTCCCTTTTATTTTTTTGAGCAGTGTGTATATATATATATATATATATATATATATATAACAAAATATATATTTTTTTTTTACCGTCCTAATGGTAAAAATAACACTGCTGCAGTCACTCAATCATGGTACTGTATTGTGACACTAAACACACACTTTGCCCCCTAATAACGCTCTCTGTCTCCTCCAGGACTCTCGTTTCTCCAGTAAGACGTTGAAGCGCACCAGGAAGTTTGTCATTGACGGCTTGGAGGTCAGCGTGACCACATCCAAGATCATTGGCGATGATGAGAAGAAAGATGAAGAGATGAGGTTCCTCAGGCAAGTCACACTGCTTCCTTAAACCCTTTTTCTCCCTGAAGGTCAGGAAAAGGGGCCGGGTCTACTCATCTCTGTATAAAACAGGATCTTTGGTATACTGAGAGTTGTTGAGTGCTTGGGGTGGTGTTCAGATGTCCTATTTTGGCCATCCTGGTCTGGTCTTTGCCCTTTGCGATCATGTGAGTCAAGTGTGAACAACATAGCATGGAACATACTATTTTTGTGAGTGAAAAGGAAGGATTGTCATAAGTTCCTAACAGTGATAAGATATTCAGTATACCAGTAAACAATGTATACCAGTCACTGGTTTTGATATGGGCCAAATATTTCACTATTTTGCATTAACATGTACGATTCCCTAAACTGCCCCAATTTGACAACAAATAATTGAAACTTGTTAGAGGATTCTGACACGTCATGAGTTAAAGATCCGGAGCCAAGTGTGCTGTCATTGCCATCTAGTGGTGATCATTTGACACCACACTCTGTTGGTTCAGGCAGTGTCGGAGACTGGTGATGACTCGCACACTTACTACCTGGTAGTCAGATTTCTCTAAGCTCTGTGTTCTCATTGTGATGGAGGGAGCAAGGCTTTCCCATGAACTCTCCTCTCTTATCTCCATGGAGAGAATATATTCCCCAGTCTGTCTTCTGATACGAGAGGCCAATTGTCTCATGGTGCTTAGAACTGATTCAGTGTACATTGTTTTGACTATTTGTTAGATCTTTGATGTGGAATTATTTGCCTCCAACTGTTTTTACTCCGAGGCAATGTCATCTCCCTCAGATTGTCTAAAAGTCTGTCAAGGTCAAGACCGGAAGAGTATTTGAACTGTGTGTGTGTGTGTGTGCAGGCGTCAGGAGCTCCGGGATCTGCGGCTGCTGCAGAAGGAGGAGCACCGCGCTCAAGCGTTACTGAACACAAAGCTGGACGCTCAGAAGGAGCAGATGCAGCGACGCTTCGACCAGGAGATGAACGTAGGTCTAGACACACCCACTGACAAACACACAGTCACACTATAGTCTTGCATCGGGTTGGATACCCACGGCTGTTAATAAAAATAAAAAAATCCCATGGTTGGGTTCGCAAGAATTTTCAGATGGGGTCGTGGATGAAAAAAGTTTGGGAAACCCTGGCCTAAACTCTTGTAGCCTGAATTTAACTGATGCGTCTTGCTGACAATGGGAGCCTTTTTGTAGAAAGAAAAGTTGGGACAAATGAAAAGGAGCTGAGGTTTTAAACATACGAGAACGGTTGAATTAGCTATATTTAGAGACTCGGGTCACGAATCGGCTCTCGGGAACAATTCTATGCTGGTGGGTCGGGTTGCGTAGAAAAATCTGTCCTGATATCGGGTGGGGTTCGTAATTGATGTGGTCCCGGCGCGGGGCTGGTGTGTACTGAGAGGCCTCGACATACCAATGGTCTCTCTTTTATTTTTTTATCTACGCCCACTAATGTGTAAAAAAACAGAATTCCTCCAATCCACACCAACACCATAATATCTCCCGCTGTTTATGGAAGGACAGAACCCCTGAATTAACTCAACACCCACACTCATGTCATATCAACATCCCTTTGGATAGCTGTCTGGTTAAGGGAATCCCTTTTCCACAACCCTCCCCTCGCCAAAAGAAAACACACATGTTACATCGGTCTATGAACAAGTAGGGGATATCCTCTCTGCAGAGGAGGCTGGTGGGAGGACAGGCTCATTGAAATGGAACGGCGTCAAACACATGAAACAACATATGGAAACCACGTTTTGACTCCATTCCAGCCATTACAATGAGCCTGTCCTCTAGCTCCTCCCACCAGCCTCCTGCCTCTATCCTTTTTGACATTTTCCGAACCTTCCCAGCTTTGTCCCCCCCCTTAGCCCACCAGGATCATGGCTACGTATGATATAAATATGGTGAACAGGTTTAATTCCTTCTCTCTGCTCCTCCCAGGCGAAGAAGAAGTACTACGACACGGAGCTGGAGAGCCTGGAGAAGCACCAGAAGCAGACCATCGAGAAGATGGAGACGGACCACGCCATTAAGCTCCGGGACGAGACCAAACGCATCCGCTCCGAACAGGACCGCGACTACAACAAGTTCCAGGATCAGATGAAGCGCAACAAAAAAGAGGTGAGGGAGTGAGTGTGGACGGTGAGCYTAAAAATGAAAGGAGCGTTGTTTATTAAGTCCATACGTTTTTACAATCATCTTTCCAGGTGAAGAATGAGATTGAGAAGCTCCCCAGAAAGTCACGGAAAGACAGCATGAAACAGAGCATGAACACCTTTACACAGATGAAACAAACTGAGGTAAACAGGAGCTGCTTTCTTTATCGCTCCACCACTGACCTCTAAATCCACTTAATATCCACTTAATATACTAACGGTAGCTAGCTATAATCACATATTAACGTCTCATCACTGCCTATTTCCTGTGGTTTAGGAGCAGAACTTCCTGTCGGCCCAGAAGAACCACCTGGACACGATGCTGAAGAGGATAATCTCGGAGAACAAGAGGGAGATCTCCGAGACAGAGAGGCAGTGTCTCAACAAGAAGCAGAACCTTGTCAGAGGTACAAGCATCAGTCACATTGGATGGCTGGGTGCCATCAACACTGTTGTTAGAATGACAGTAGCTGCTCCTCTGGGAGGGGTCTAGTCACTCCCTGAGATCTGTTAAAGGGATGGTTTGAGATTTTGGCAGTTTCCACTTACCCAGAGAGATGAACTCTGTGCAGTTTGAAGGATGCACATTGAAGGTAGTTTCAGGAGCCATTGCTAACTTCCATTAGCGCAACGACTGGAAGTCTACTTGAGGCAGCTAGCAATGTCTCCAGAAACAATTTTTAACTTCCTTCGAACTGCACACCGAGGACACAACATTTAGGYAAAAAAAGGGCTTTATTGCCTAAATCTCAAACGGTCCCTGTAAAGTACACCTTTGATCTCTGTTCAAGCCCTCAACTTTTAACAAATGCTTACTTGGTGTTTATCTTTCCCCTCGGATATATTTTTATCTCTGACTTGAGAGAATCTTCCTCTTTTTCCAACTGCTTTCCAAACTATTTTCATTCACTGGCTGTCTCCACTTTTTGTTCCTCAGACAGGGAAGCTACTATCTGGGACCTAGACGAGAAGATCCTTCATGAGAAGCACCAGTTACTGAAACAGCAGCTAAAAGACCAGTACTTCTTCCAACGGCACCAGCTGCTCAAGAAGCATGAGAAGGTATAGCAACCCTATCCGTGTGGCTGGGAAAGGAACCTACTGCAGTTATCGGGGTTAAACCTTGTATGCCCAGCTAATATCCTCAAACAACCCCTTACCTTTGCATCCTCACACATGACTGTCTCCCTAGGAACAAGAGCAGATGCAGTGCTACAACCAGAGGATGATTGAGCTGCTGAAGGCCCGGCAGCAGCAGGAGAAGGGTCGCCTGCCCAAGATCCAGCGCAGCGAGGGCAAGACCCGCATGGTCATGTTCAAGAAGAGCCTCCGCATCAACTCRACGGGCAGCTCGTCGGAGGACCGCGAGAAGACCAAACAGGTACCAGACAACTACAGAACGGCCTGGCGAGGGGGAAGAGGGAAGACTGGGTGTGAATGGAGGAGTAAATGTAGTGGTGTAGCTATATGGGATGGAGGGTAGAGAGAGGCAAGATGGTCAAATAGATGAGCGCTGACGTCTCATCAAGCGGTCAGAAAACACGTGCAAGTGTTGGCTAGAAAATGGTAATATCATACTCGGATCACAGAACTGTATCAGGCCTAAGTGCTGTAAACTAATCCCTCATCCCCATCTCTCTCCCTCTCGTGTGTGTGCTCCTCCCCAGTTTGCCCAGCAGGAAGACAAGCGTCAGAAGGCTGAGCGGCTGCACCAGCAGCAGAAGCATGACCACCAGATGAGGGACATGGTGGGCCAGTGTGAGGGCAACGTCAGGGAGCTCCAGCAGCTACAGGTGACCACAGTACACCAAACTCTCTCTGAATAATGTCCATCTATATAGCTTAGCTTATTTGACCCTGGGTGTCAAACCCTTACACATCGTTTTTGTCCTGAGCATACCCGCCAGCCTGAAAGCCTATCTGCATTAGAATGCCTGCATGTATGTGGCATAATGTACAATAATAGGAAGATCCACAAATTCAGTAGGTTTGTAAAGTATGGGAAATAAGTTCCACAGGTGCTCCATGAATAGTGTTATGTAATGACTGACTGTATTGTGGTGTGAGAGCAGAATGAGAAGTGCCACCTGCTCATTGAGAACGAGACTCAGAGGCTCAAGTCTCTGGATGAGCAGCACAACCACCATCTCAAGGAGTGGAGGGCGCAGCTCAAGCCTAGGAAGAAGGTACGCGGCCATACCGTTAACATTGGGTGTCAATTTCACTAGGTCTCAAAGCACTTTTCCTTTACGTTGATGTCCATTACTGTTGTTGCCATTATTGTAAGACGAGATTTAAAGTCCTACTCCAGTATTCTTTTCACCTTATCACTTGATTTACTTAACAAATGGTATAGCTCAATAAGTGGTCCAGGTATGACATGGCACAATTCTTTGAATGGCATTCCCCTTGACATTTGCAGTTGTCCAAAACATTTTTTTATACCATATAAAGGGGCAATCTTCAGTTGCAACATACATTTTTGGATTAATTTATTTGTATATATATATATATATTATTATTATTATTATTATATATATACACACACACTACGGATGTAACGCATTCAAACGTTTAATATACGACTGCATTGTTCCACGAACCTCAAACCAATTCAATTGTAGCATGTATTGGTCCGAAAATTGATTCAAACGTTACAAATCGCAGATTCACACTTTTTATTTTTTTMTGCTCATATTGCTTTCTTTCTACCTTCCAAAAATGTCACAAAAGATGGGATAACTGAGTCCTCTCCTTCAGTGTCGAAATAAGTATGTAACTGTGTTGACAGTCATCAATCTACAAGTCATTTTGCATGCCGAATAACTCCAGGGAATATCAGTAGCCTAGTCAAATTGCGCACTGTGCCCAGTTTTGCACGCTCACCAACGCGAGGTAGGCGTCCTGTTCTTGATCGTGCATATCTGCGCAGCACCTTCAGCATTGGCTTTTAGTTGTGACAACATATGTTAATTACTAGGCTATTGCTATGCGCTGATGGAAAATAGCCTTTTACCGGAATTAAAAGATACCGTAGACACAACTCTTGTCTGACTATATGCTACCTGCTGAATGGGGCTTACAATATTTTGATTGTTCAGGTCATTTTAAAAAAAAGTTGCTAATTTCAGAACGACTACAGCAATCACTTTGCGAGGTGCAAAGCAGGTGGACAAATAAAGCTCACTAAACAGTCAAAACCATTCGTTTTTTMGGGGGGGATCCAAAATTGTGCTATATATTCATTGGCAATGTCATAGCTAATTTGTAAATGATAAATATTGATGCATTATTAGCTCAAACACTTAATCTGCAAAAATGACAAGTGAATTAGTGGATGATGGAACATTTTAAATGGTAGCATGCTGTCTAGCCTCAAATACTTAACTATAATTTGGGTATCTTGGATGGTCAGTCCTGGCATCTATAGTGGTTGTTTCTCCAGCCCCATCCCCCTTTTACCAAGGTGGGAGTATATGTTATTGTTTCAACTGCGGCTTGCCCCTTTAAGTTTGTGTACGGACTGTATTTATACTTGGGATATTGTTTTTCCGAACCGAAAGTTCAAAATGGCTGGAGAGCGTTTTTAAAGTGTCTTTCTCTACCCATCTCTCGCCCTCATCTCTCCCTTTTTCTCGCTTTCTTCTCTCTCCCTCCCCCCTCTCTCCCAGGCTCTGGAAGAGGAGCTGACTGAGAGGAAGAGGGAACAGGAGGTGTTCTTTAAGATGAGTGAGAACTCCGAGTGCCTGAGTCCCAGCTCCCCAAACAAACTCACCAAGTTCCTCCCTTACTCTGAGTCCTCTACCACGTAGACTGGCATCTCTCCCCCCTCCAAACACCCTACCGCCTTATCCCACACCATACCCAGAAGGACCACTGTCAGCTGCCTCAGTCCTCCTGAACTTTTCATTCATTTTTAAGGAGTAGTTATGTTTTAAGTTCCTGTTTATAAGATTTTATCATTTTATTAACCCAAGATGGCAAAGCTTGGTCATATTTTCTTTGAGGATTGTCTTTAACTCCACATGTGCATCAGGCTGCTTGATAGATAGGGTGTTCTTCATCCATGCAGCACTTCCTTTTTCATTCATATTAATATTGCCTACAGCACCAAATTGACTCAGATCCCCATTGGTTTGTCTACCCAATAAGCATGAGACTAACCTATAGTTAGAAGGGTGTGGTGGGGAGATGCATCCCATATCCCAAAGAGGGTCAGCTGAGGAGCAGTAGTTTAGGTGCAATGTGGAACATAAGAAAAAAATGTACTTCAGACAATGCTGTGTTGGTGGGAGCCAATGAAAACACAATTTTGTTTCACTGCAATATCGGTCTTCTTCCAAAGAGTTTCTCGCTTAATGAACACACCCAAGTATGGCGCACATAAACTCAGCAAAAAAAGAAACGTCCTCTCACTGTCAACTGCGTTTATTTTCCGCAAACGTCACATGTAAATATTTGTATGAACATAAGCTTAAACAACTGAGACATAAACTGAACAAGTTCCACAGACAGGTGACTAACAGAAATTGAATGCGGGGGGGGGGGTCAAAATAAAAAATAAGTCAGTAACTGGTGTGGCCACCAGCTGCATCTCCTCATGGACCGTACCAGATTTGCCAGTTCTTGGTGAAAGAGTGGGGTAACATCTCACAGCAAGGCACCTGCAAGTTCCCGGACATTTCTGGGGGGAAAGGCCCTAGCCCTCTGATACAACAGGTCCCAGACGTGGACAATGGGATTGAGATCCGGGCTCTTCACTGACCATGGCAGAACACTGACATTCCAGTCTTGCAGGAAATCACGCACAGAATGAGTAGAATGGCTAGTGGCATTGTCATGCTGGAGGGTCATGTCAGGATGAGTCTGCAGGAAGGGTACCACATGAGGGAGGAGGATGTCTTCCCTGTAACGCACAGAGTTGAGATTGCCTGCAATGACAAGCTTAGTCTGATGATGCTATGACACACCACCCCAGACTATGATGGACCCTCCACCTTCAAATTGATCCCGCTCCAGAGTACAGGCCTCGGTGTAACTCTCATTCCTTCGACAATAAACGTGACCATCGCAACTGGTGAGACAAAACCACGACTCGTCTGTGAAGAGCACTTTTTGCCAGTCCTGTCTGGTCCAGCGACGGTGGGTTTGTGCCCATAGGCGACGTTGTTGCCAGTGATGTCTGGTGAGGACCTGCCTTACAGCAGGCCTACAAGCCCTCAGTCCAGCCTCTCTCAGCCTATTGCGGACAGTCTGAGCACTGATGGAGGGATTGTGCGTTCCTGGTGTAACTCGGGCAGTTGTTGCCATCCTGTACCTGTCCCGCACTACTGCGAGGACAATCAGCTGTCCGTCCTGTCTCCCTGTAGCGCTGTCTTAGGCGTCTCACAGTACGGACATTGCAATTTATTGCCCTGGCCACATCTGCAGTCCTCATGCCTCATTGCAGCATGCCTAAGGCTTGTTCACACAGATGAGCAGGGACCCTGGGCATCTTTCCTTTGTTGTTTTTCAGAGTCAGTAGGAAGGCCTCTTTAGTGTCCTAAGTTTTCAGAACTGTGACCTTAATTGCCTACCGTCTGTAAGCTGTTAGTGTCTTAACGACCGTTCCACAGGTGTGTGTGTTCATTGAACAAGCATGGGAAATAGTGTTTAAACCCTTTACAGTGAAGAGCTGTGAAGTTATTTGGATTTTTACGAATTATCTTTGAAAAACAGGGTCCTGAAAAAGGGGTTTCTTTTTTTGCTGAGTTTATATCTAGTTGCCAAATTTTTCTGTTGACAATTCTTTATTACTTTCCAAAGATCAGCACAGAGCATGATTTTCAGAATTCACTTTTTCTGGTAACACAGTGAATTAATGGAATTCCCACCGAAATCAGTTTCATTGTAACTTGGACTTTAAGTCGCTTTGGATAAAAGCATCTGCTAAATGGCATATTGTATTATATATTAACTTAAAATGCTCAGATCATTTGCCCTTGTTTCGATCAGAATAGAGCCCTAGTTTTACATTTTCATGAGATGAGCTTAAACACTCAATGAATACAGGAGAAGTCCGGGGAAAGTAAATTGTAGTCCAATTTTATTTTTGTTTTTTAATTCAAGGGTTGAAGAAAATTAGATCTTTTTGAGTTGATTGTGTTCATGTTTTAAATGTTTTTCTGTGCTGCATTTTTACTGTAAAGGCAATACTAGCACACTGGATGGGAACTAACAAAGGCAAATGGAATACTGTCTTTGTAGGAATCTTAAGAGATATACGTTTTACATTTTAATTAAGTATATTGGTTATTTTCCATTGTTTGTTATTAAATGTACTGTCTGCTAATGAAAGTGCAATATGTAATTTTTCCTCCACCAAATGTGCCTTTCTTTGCACTGAGAGGAGTATACTAAGTTATGAGGTAGTGCATCAGAGCTATTTTGCAGTTAATATGTATCCTGCTGCTTTTGAAAATGGGGTTTGTTTTCTTGACCAATTAGGCCTGTTAGATCACTGGAGGCCCGAGTGTCTGCGGGTTTTCGCTCTTCCCTTCTACTTGATTGATAAATGAAGGTCACTGATTTAGTAAGGAACTCTCCACACTTGTCTAAGTCTTAATTCAAAGGAAAAGCCAGCAGATGCTAGGCCCTCCATGGAATGGGTTTGACAGCGCTGTGTTGATCTGCAGTAATTTGGTCAACTATCAGGTACAGCTACTCTCTCAAGATGTATTTTAATTTGTTTGTTTTTCTCTCTTCTGTTGTCATTTGCAATGACTGTCTTTCTCTGTCTGTTTACCTTTTTTGAAAGTTTATTTTGTAAGGTGTGAGTGAATGACTGTTCAGCAGAAGGAACCACTGTTGTACATGGAGTCTAATAAATGCAAACGTTCTAATGTCTACGCTTGTTCAAGTAAGGGCTAGATTCTAGCAGAGCCGCAATGGCCGACACCCGCATAAACTGTCAAATCCACGTGGCCCCCGGCTTTATACCTAAAGCGTACATTGCCATTGGCTGCACAGAGTTGCATTAAGAGAAATTCCATGCAGCCTTGTTTATACGTTCGAACACTGGAATGCGATACGTAAATTACACATCGATTAGGCTGATAGAAATCCTCATTATTCTGTTGGATGATTTTTAATTTGAGCGTCATTTCTATATATCCTACACTTTCTTGCTCTGAACTTCTAAAGCGAGTGGGATGGGTGTGGCTTCATGACAATGAAGAGCAGCTGCTCAACCGATTTGACAGCCCCAATTGCAGTTACATGGCCAAAACATCAACGGGAGTGTCTGCTATCAGCGGTTAACTCTCGATCTAGGTTGCATCCGTTTTCTCAAAATAAAGGAACATTTCCAAGGAAAACCAAGATAACATGTAACATTTTTTTTAATGTTTATTGACTTAATATGAAAGAGAACCATGGGGGGGGGGGGAAATACACAAGTAAAACGAATACATTACAGGACTAAGATGGGATATGCGCAATATGTCAGCGGGAAAGGTGTTTCTGCTGCATATCTCAAAGAATAAAGAACTAGCAGTTTCTTTTTATAAATTCATTTTCAAATTAAATTGACCAGTTTAGGGTAAAGCATTACTTAAAGCAATAAGACAATCCATACTGTTTTTATTGTYGTGTTCACATCCCTGTGTGCCTCTCCTTATGCTTCAGTAACCAAACTGTTGAATGCATGTCTTTCCAACCCATACCCTAACCCCAATCTAGGTTTCACTCACATTCCACTAACCGTCAGGTCTTACTCCATGAGTTGACACTAGTGTTGATCATTACAAATCTGGCATGGATATCATTACTTGTGTACTATGTACACTGCCAAAGATGGAAAACTCCAAGTTACTTATGATTTCAATGCTGGTTAGGGACCTGACACACAGCATTGGACCTAGTACTTTAACATGAAGATTTGAGGGGGATGGGAAAAACATAGTATCAAAGCAACTAGGAGCAGAATCAGATCAACCATATTCTGAGATTCTCCAATTAACCTGAGCTACAGGCACTCCCAGCCTTGTCAGTTTGTCTCCTAGGAGACCAACCCTCTTTCTCCATGACCATGGCCCAGCTTCGTAGTAGCCATTGTTACTAGTCACACTTAAATGCTTTGTAAGGCCTATTTACCGACTGCCTCACACCACTTAAAGCCAAGTGCATCGTTACATGCTTTTTTTTGTCCTTCCACGTCACTTTATACACAGAAGACCTCCGCTAAACATACAATCAATGGATTTTTATCCATCTCTCTGTGACCACCAATAACTTTAAATAGGCTACAAAGTGGGCAATGTCTTTGCAATTGTAACAAAATATGCTTCAAATGAAAACCAAGATGACTGTACACTACATTTGCTAATGTATTTCAAACAATTTCATGTTAATCTAATTGTAGGCTACTGTCTGCTATTTCCCTCTATATATGTAATGTGTAGGAACATTAATGCAATGATGTGCCAAATCTGTGATGTAATGCATTAACGGGTAACCATTATAATAAGTCACCTCGATCTTTGCAGCCATAGGCGATATCTCTCTAGGAGCTGATCCATCGTCCAGTATTGTGACATTATATTAAAGGTCAAATTCGAATGYAGAAAGCGCTTCTCTAGGATCCGCCATCTTTGTTTCGAACCTAATAGTATCGTCACATGCTCCAACGACGCACTTGCTGAAAGTCCTCGCTGCGTGGTGTTTTGGGAAACGCATGTTACTTCTTCGACTGTAGGAACAATGCATCATTAAGTTCCAACTACGGCAAACCAGGCCTGGCAAGAGGTGAAAAGTAAACACACAAAGTGACAGCTGACATTACTTCATTCTGGAAGTACGATAAAAATAACTCTTGCTAAGTCTGTGCTTGAAACCAGTCAAACACTAATGTAAATGTTTTTTATAATTATCACACTTTATGTACTTTATATTTGAGCACCTTTTTATGAGATCCAATAACGCTGTATTTATTATTATTATTGCACAAATCACAGGTCAATTCTCTCATTTAGGGTCTGTATTGATAATGGTAGACCTACAGTTTATGAAATTAATAGGGTGTTTTCCACCTATTGTACTGTGAACACCAGGGAAAGGGTCCATTTAATTTCAATGAAGTCAATTCAGTCCATCCTGAAAGAGTTGGACTCCAACCCTGGTATACAATGCAGCTCCCAAAGTCTTGCAGCAACCTTATTTGAGTGTTTAAAACATGGCTATGGCTTTCAATTGTATATTCTGTACTTCCTCTACATCGGCCTATTAACCCAGGGGTTCCCAAGCTTTTTCACTGGACATTTGTGAGAAGTGATAAATACCTCCTAAGGTATGCAATGACTGACGAGGAAAACTGATGATGCACTGCCTAATTAAAAAATTGCACCTTGTGCATTCTATTACAACGTTCAAGAGTGAGTTGAAAGACAGGCTCGCTCCCCCAGTTTGGTAATCCAGATTGCAAACCTGAACTGTCTGAACAGGCTGAATAATCTGAAAAGTGCACATCTGTCACAAATCAGCCGCAACAGTATTATGCAGTTCCCAAAGAAAAGTAAACACATTCACAAACCTGAAAAGATCTGTATAAATGTATAGTATTAGCACTTGTCAAAAACTTTGCTTGAAGTGMTAATATTTTAGTACTTGAAAGCCAAAATGTCCTCTTGAACTCCTATTGTAACCTCCATTGCAGCCTTAGTGGGGGAGGGGTGTTCTTTGATGAATCTTGAGTATCTATGGCCTTCTGCCTTGGGCTGGTTTTGGCTGTTTGTCTTGTGACTCATCTCAGCCAGTATTCACAAAGAATCTCAGAGTAGGAGTGTTGATCTAGAATCAGGTACCCCCTATCCATGTAATCTTATTCATTTATGATCTAAAAGGCAAAACTGATCTTAAATCAGCAATCCTAGTCTGAGATGCTTTGTGAATATGGACCCTGGTTCCTCTGGAGTATGGTCTGATTTATTTTCCAAATGCATTGCACTGTCAGTTATGACTCCACTCATTAGACTTAAGCATCTTTTGATATATTAACTGAGAAACTAACTAGCTAAATTGCATATATTTAAGCTTAAAGCACTATACTGAGGCACAATATTATAGAAGGCTTGGYAAGACATTCATCTGTTCTATTACAAAGCTTGTGATAACATTTACTGTATCATAAAATTACATTATAGGCTTGTTGAGTAACATATSGCACAAAAGGTGAACAACATGAGGAACATTTGCTTGTTACGGATTTTATGCTTAGTAATTTGTAACGAGGATAAAAAGAACTAAACAATATGCAAAAAAAAAACATTGCTGGTTCATTCTTGCTAAACAAATGGAATTTAACAAAAATATTTCAATTAAAAAGGTACCTATAAATAAAAAGCTAATTAAATACAATAAGTAATATTTTTTTAATTAAAAAGGCCAACGGAACCTGGTACCTAGGGTTTCTTGGTCAGGTAATTGGAGGGGATCCAGCCCTCTTTCATTGGCCCTTCTCCTAGATTTTTACAAAACCACCAGCCGCTGCTGTTCCGCTCCATCACCTCGAACACGGTGCCCTCCTTGAAGCCACCCATCTGATCGTCGCCCTCAAAGTCTGCCACGGCCAAGAACAGCTCCTCTTTACTGGGATCCTTGATCAGAGGAGGRAGCTTATCCCTCGGAGGACCTGGTTTCTCAATCTTAACCAGMGGCTTTGGGGCCACGGGCACTTTTGCCTTGGGCTCCCCCTTGTCCTTGTCTTTAGGCGGGGGCAGCATGAAGGCCTTGGGTTTAGGGGGAGGTGGTCTGCTGAGCTGGGGGGGAGCAGGCTTGGTGTCTGGGAGCTCTTTCAGGGGAGCTTTGGTTTCTGTGGGGCTGGATGGCTCCGAGGTCTTTTTGGGTGGAGGGGGTCGCCTAGGGAGGACGGCTGGCCTCCCTGGAGGTTCTTTTGGGGGGGGGACAGCGGGTTTGGGGACATCCTGGCTCACTTGTCCGTGGCCGTTTTGCTGCTTGGGGGGTAACTTGGGCTCGTCGCTGGCCTTGCCATTGAGAGCATTGGGGGCCGGGGGCATCTTGGGGAGTGCATTGAGAGGGGGGCTGTTGAGACGCGGCATGTTTGGGAGAACATTATTAGGAGGGGGCATCTTGGGGGGTACATTACCAGGAGGCATCTTGGGTAAATCATTATTAGGGGGGAGGTTGGGCGGCGGCATCTTGGGGAGAGCGTTGCAAGGGCCGTTGTTGGGAGCAGCGCCGTTTTGCTGGCTTGGCTCTYCTGATCCAGAGCCTGGTTCAGTTGGCTTTGAAGGCTTCAGCTTGCTCCTCAGGRTGGTGATATCCAGCTTGTTCTCAGCTGGCGGTTCTGGCTTGGCAGCTGGGACGGGTTTGGGCCGGACTATGGGTTTAGGCTTCATGAACAGTGCAGGGCCGATGGCCTCTGGTTTCTCCTCCGGTGGATCAGGCATGGGCTTGGGTGGTTGCTTAGCCACGGGTTTCAGGTTGAACTTCTTCACCTCCTTGGCGGAGACCTTGTGGCCACACTCCAGACCCATCTCATTCTTCAAATGCAGAGGTTTGTTCGTGACCTCTCTTTTGGGCTCGGGGGGCTTGTCTGGCTTGAAGGGGGCAGCTTTGGGGGTAAGCAGGGGCATGATGACCCCCGGGGCAGGGGTTTTCAGAGGCAAGGGTTTGGATAGGTCTGGCCTGYGTTTCTCCACAGTAATCTCAATGTCCGTGCTCTTGTTGATGGACTCCCTGCGCGGTGGCAGGGCTGGCTTCTCCTCAGCCAGTGGGGCAGACGGGGCTGGAGGTAGGGGACCGGAGAAAGCAGATGCCGCCTTACTGGCACTGGACTTCCAGTCCCTGAGCTTGGGCCGGGCTACGGACTCGCTCCCCGKCGTGGGTTCTTCTGGCAGCGGTTTGGACCAGCTGTCCTCTTGCCCCGCACCGCTAGCAGTGCCATCCTCCAGATTCAGCTGGACCAAGTCGTTGGGCAGAGGTACAAGGAAGTTGGGGCGCGGTGTCAAGCTGGTCTTCTTGTATTTGTCGATGAAMGTGATAGGGGCCCAGCCCTCTTTGTCTTCAATCTGAATGTACCACCAGCCACTGGAGTTCTTCTCTATCACCTGAAAAACAGAAACAGGATGAGTGAGAATTCAAGGAATCAGGAATCAATACACAGCATTTTGAAGGGAAGCAGTTAAAATGCCCTTCCATTCAATCAAAAACGGTTCTCTAGGTGGGATTTGGTAGGCTGTTCACATTCAAGCAATAACCATCTACCAATGTGTGATGAGATGTGACGAGTCTCACCTCCACTTTGACCCCAGCCTGGAAGCTGATGCCGTCGGGGATGGTGGTCTGGAAGTCTGCGATGGTATAGAACTCCTCCTCCACCTGGGGAGGGGTGGGTGGCTTTGGCAGGTTCTGCCCCCTCGGCTAAACGGAGGGAGGGTGTGAAGAAAGAGTTAGTCAGTATCAGGTTTGACTTGTGGCAGGTCAACACAAAACAAAGCAAAACACATTTAGTCAAATGTCTTTGTTAATGAGTGCTGTTGGCGTCTCATTGTGCGGTTAAGGATGTGCGGTTAACTGGTTGGAGCGGGGTACTTACGATGGAGAGATCCCTGCGTGGAGGTGGTCTCTGTCTAGCCCCTTGTTCTGTAGAGGAAYAGGCAGATGAAACCTTATCACAGCACACCTCATCAGTCTCAAAACACTGCCTGCATTGACATCAACTGCTCATAGGAGATATTAGTTCCAGACAGAGGGAAACAAAGGGCTTTATTCAATCTGAAAAGATTCCTAAATTTAAAGGTAATGATTGCGCCGACGTTAGCAGCGTTTACCGTGAATGCAGTCTCCGCTAAAGTGGGAACATTGCCTTTAAATTTCAACCACACTGTAAAGGTGAACTTCTGCCATACAGATTGAAGAGAGCCAAAGAGATCGAGATTACCCACTGGGCACACCACGTCGTTTCAACGTGGACATTTTGGTAATATTTGGTTGAGGTGTTGCTCTATGACATTTCAACCTTTATTCAGCAACTCAAAGACAGCCAGAAGTTTGTTGAATGTGTTTTCACTATGCTTTCAACCATGCGAAAGCACAACCAAATTCGAAATGAAAAACAATACCAGATTTTTMGGGGGGGTTTAGTTGTCATCTAAATGTCTTATCACTAGGGCTGTGACGTCATAGAAGTTTGGATGATGATAATTACGGGAACCCATGGCAAATGGTCATGGGTTTCCGTAATAACCGTTTGAATAGCAAAAAATATAAAACAATATTAGACACACTTTTCCTGACTGCATGTGCTGCTATAGAAATAGAATGAATAGAACGGGTGTCCCCATTTAAGTCAATGATTGCATAAGGGGTGGACTGGTGGCCATTTCGAGTGTACCCTTATTAAAGACTGTCTATTATTATATTGACAAGATAGTCAAGTGACCGCTCTAACAATGGAAATACATGTCCTCAAAGATGGAAGGCAGACGGGAGGAGGCAAGATCAGGTGGAGACCGTTCTAGCCAATGAGAGGTCAGATAAGCGTGTGAACAACAGGCCATAGAGAGGTCTTTTTAGGTGCGTTTGTAAATTCCCTCCATTGTGTCAGAGTGCYCTCTGAGTCGTTCGTAAKTTCAGAGTGATTCYCTCTCGGAGCGCACACTGGAKGCTCTGGCTAAGGAGTAGGGTTGTGATGAGCATTCTGACCTCAACACCAGTCAAGCACTTTAACTGGCTAAAGTTGGCTAGCTTMTTAGCTACTTCCAGAAACAAATGAGAGAACACCTCACTGACCATTTTACTTGCCCTAGTAGAGCTGCTTAGGCTGTTTTTATGTTATCTAGAGTGTTAGTGACTAACTGTGCAGCTGGCAACAATTGAATTTCTTTGCCCGACAACMGTCACATTCAACGGGTGTTGCACGTTTGTAAATTGATGAGTTATTCTGCACTCTGGTACACATGAGTACACTCACGTGCTCGGAAATCAGAGTAGCTAGCCTCAATGGCGCTGTCACAGACATAATGGCACTGATACAAAGGATGCGTTCGTAAACTCACTCTGGCTATCTCCACGTTAAAGTATAGGTAGCCTAGGCAGGTAGCCTAGTGGTTAGAGCGTTGGGCCAGTAACCGACAGGTTGCTAGATCGAATCCCCGAGCTGACAAGGTAAAAATCTGTTGTTCTACCCCTGAACAAGGCAGGGGTAGAGGCACCCACAGGCACCCACTGTTCCTAGGTCGTCGTTGTAAATAAGAATTTGTTCTTAACTGACTTGCCTAGTTAAATAAAGGTTAATAAAAATAGGAATCCCCAGCAGTTGACTACTTTAAAATGTTGAAAGTATCTGATGGCAATGCAAAAACATGGCACAACGGTGATATAAAGTCATTTTTTTCAAAGTTGCCGAAATGCCACGTGCGTCACTTTATATCAGTGCAACCTAACCATTCGACCGAATAAGCGTCACGTCGCTAATTGSCAATTAAATGATTTGTTAACCAAATTTGAAACCTTCTCATTGACCTCCGTACAAAAAAACACATTTTTGTTTACAGATTTTGGGCTGAGTAAAACTTCTTGCTTTGACTCTTCGTCTCTGCCCATAGGCGCAGAGCAGGAAGTGTACGCATCAATATGTGCTGMGATTTGTTGATTCAACTCAACTGACATTACAAAAAAAGAGGCCTTATTATTCCATTGCATGAGGTACATTTAGTTAAGATAATTTGAATGAACATTCTACATTACCATGGAGTTTATTGCATCACAATACCAGACAGTCATTGTGTGTATACCCATGGGTTTACCAGTCAAATTGCCAGGGATAGAGGTTCCAAGCCCATTCTATTCATRGTTTGCTACAACACCTTGCTTGTTTCAGCAAGGGGCAACAAAGTTTCATTACGTTGTTAAAAGTCCATGTCATTGCAGAAACGCACGAATGCCTGGCTGTCCTGTATTCAGTCAGCTGTTCGTTCCCTATGACTTATTTTATGGCTGTCTTCATCCATAACCGGTAATTGTGCCATCCATAGTTATCACTGCTTTTTCAACCATTTACAAGCACAACACAGTTCAAATAGGAATACAATGTCAGATTTTGTTTATTTATACAACAACTTAATGTGTTATCACTGTGCTTCATTTAATAGCACAACCACATGATCTGGATTGCACTTGAGATTACATTAAAAGTACATAGTGCAAGTGATCAATGCGGTTCGAGATCCTGCACAGATTATTACAGCAATTGTGAAGATCTCCACAGACCTGTGACCCTTGCATTATCTTGAACATGCATACTTTCTATGATCACATAAAGATATCTATAGTTAGTAACCTCAAAATGTGGCCATGGGTGTGTTACTCATTTTAACATTGAATACATACTGTCACATTAATTTAAGATACAGTTAATAGCCTAAAGTTAAGGCTATTAACTGTATTAAAGTAATATTGAATTGTGTATGGTTGYCGACAAAACCAAATATCAACGTTTAAAGGAGATGTAAAGCACAACCAAATTCCAATGGAAAAACAATTTAATTTTTTTTGGTTTAGTTGTCATAAATTTGTTATTATGTTTTCAGACAGTCAAACTTTATTTGATTTAGTTCAACTCTTTAACTTAGATTTTTGAAGATGAAGAAGTGAATCCAAKATATCAATTATTAATTTGTAGGCAAACTGAAATTAAAGCCAGAGGCACAGATGGAACTATCCAAGCAGAAGATACATCTCCTTCAATATCCAGTMTGTCTACAAATMAATAATTGATATGTTGGATTAACGTCTCCATCTCAACGAAAAATTYAGTTAAAGAATAGGACTTAATCAAGTCAAATCAAACTTTAAATGCACTTTACAGAAAGTTTGATTTGATTTAGTCCTTTTCTTTAACCTTAACTTTTGGTTAAAATGGAGTGAATCCAACATATTAACTTGTAGATTTAAATTTGAATTGAACCAAAGCTTGAAACCCTAGGCCTACAGTGCCTTAAAGTTGTCATACTTCTTAACTTATTCCACGTTTAATTGTGTTACAGCCTGAATTTTATACTGAAAAAATATATAAATGCAACATACAACAATTTCAAAGATTTTACTGAATTACAGTTCATAATGAAATCAGTCAATTGAAATAACGTTTAGGCCCTAATCTATGGATTTTAAATGACTGGAAATGCATGTATGCATCTGTTAGTCACAGATACCTTCAAAAAAAGGTAGGGGCGTGGATCAGAAAACCAGTCGGTATCCAGTGTGACCACCATTTGCCTCATGCAGAGCAGGCTGTTGATTGTGGTCTGTGGAATGTTGTCCCACTCCTCTTCAATGGCTGTGCGAAGTTGCTGGATATTGGCGGGAACTGGAACACGTTGATCTAAAGAATCTCAAACAACATGATCAAAGGGTGACACGTCCGGTGAMTATGRAGGCCATGGGAGAACAGGGACATTTTCAGCTTCCAGGAACTGTGTACAGATCCTTGCGATATGGGGCCGTGCATTATCACGAAARGTGAGGTGATGGCGGCGAATGAATGGCACGTCAATGGGCCTCAGGATCTTGTCACAGGATCTCTGTGCATTCAAATTGCCATCAATAAAATGCAAGTCGTGTTTGTTGTTTGTAGCTTATGCCTGCCAATACCATAACCCCARCGCCACCATGGGGAACTCTGTTCATAACGTTGACATCAGCAAACTGCTCGCCCACACGACACCATACASGTGGTCGGCGGTTGTGAGGCCGGTTGGATGTAGTGCCAAATTCTCAAWWWWTMTMGGATGCGGCTTATGGTAGAYWAATCAACATTCAATTGTCTGGCAACAGCTCTGGTGGACATTCCTGCAGTCAGCATGCCAATTGCATGTTCCCTCAACTTTGAGACATCCGTCGCATTGTGTTGTGTGACAACTGCACATTTTAGAGTGGCCTTTTACTGTCCCTAGCACAAGGTGCACCTGGGTAATGGTCATGCTATTTAATCAGCTTCTTGATATGCCACACCGGTCAGGTGGATGGATTATCTTGGCAAAGGAGAAATGCTCACCAACAGGGATGTAAAACAAATTGTGCACAACATTCTTAGAGAAATAAGCTTTTTGTGCGTATGGAACATTTCTGGGATCTTTTATTTCAGCTCATGAAACATGGGACCAACATTTTACATGGTGCATTTATATGTTTGTTCAGTATAAATATAGTGCATTCGGAAAGTATTCAGACCCCTTCCCTTTTTCCACTTGTTACATTACAGCCTTAATCAAAAATTGATTTTAAAAAATCTACACACCCAAACCCCATAATGAAAGCGAAAACAGGTTTTTAGAAATATTTGTATAAAAAAACTGCAATACCTTATTTACATAAGTATTCAGATCCTTTGCAATGAGACTCGAAATTGAGCTCAGGTGCATCCTGTTTCCATTGATCATCCTTGAGATGTTTCTACAACTTGATTGGAGTCCACCTGTGGTAAATTRAATTTATTGGACATGATTTGGAAAGGCATACACCTATCTATATAAGGTCCCACAGTTGACAGTGCATATCAGAGCAAAAACCCAAGCCATGAGATCGAAGGAATTGTCCGTAGAGCTCCGAGACAGGATTGTGACGAGGGGAAGGGTTCTGGGGAAGGGTAACAAAAAATGTCTCAGCATTGAAGGTCTCCAAGAACACAGTGGCCTCCATCATTCTTAAATGAAAGAAGTTTGGAACCACCAAGACACTTCCTAGAACCACCAAGACACTTCCTATAGCTGGCCGCCCGGCCAAACTGAGCAATCGGGGGAGAAAGGCCTTGGTCAGGGAGGTGAACAACAACCCGATGGTCACTCTGACAGAGCTCCAGAGTTCCTCTGTGGAGATGGGAGAACCTTCCAGAAGGACAACCATCTCTACAGTACTCCACAAATCAGGCCTTTATGGTAGAGTGGCCAGACGGAAGCAACTCCTCAGTAAAAGGCACAACGGCCCGCTTGGAGTTCGCCAAAAGGCACCTAAAGGACTCAGAACATGAGAAACAAGATTCTCTGGTCTGATGAAACCAAGATTGAACTCTTTGGCTTGAATGCCAAGCGTCACGTCTGGAGGAAACCTGGCACCATCCCTACGGTGAAGCCTGGTGGCAGTATCATACTGTGGGGATGTTTTTCAGTGGCAGGGACTGGGAGACTAGTCAGGATCGAGGGAAAGCTGAACGGTGCAAAGTGCAGAGATCCTTGATGAAAACCTGCTCCAGAGTTCTCAGGACCTTAGACTGGGGTGAAGGTTCACCTTCCAACAGAACAACAACCCTAAGCACACAGCCAAGACAATGCAGGAGTGGCTTCGGGACAAGTCTCAATGTRCTTGAGTGGCCCAGCCAGAGCCCGGATTTAAACCCGATTGAACATCTCTGGAGATGTGCAGCGACGCTCCCCATCCAACCTGACAGACCTTGAGGCTCTGCAGAGAAGAATGGGAGAAACTCCCCAAATACAGGTGTACCAAAGAAGACTCGGCTTTAATTGCTGCCAAAGATGCTTCAACAAAGTACTGAGTAAAGGGTCTGAATACTTATGTAAATGTCATATCAGTATTTTATTTTTAGTAAATTTGCAAATAATTCACACAATGTCATTATGGGGTATTTTGAAGATTTATGKGGGAAAAAAGTGTTTTAATCCATTTTAGAATAAGTCTAACATAACAGAATGTGGAAAAAGTCAAGGGGTCTGAACACYTTCCGAATGCACTGTACATATAATATATTTTTGGGTTACCCATCTACACAAAATACCCCATAATGAAAACATGTTTTTAGAAATGTTTGCAAATGTATTGAAAAATGAAATACAGATATCTAATTTACATATGTATTGACAGGGGTGTGTGAATACTTGTTAGAATCTCCTTTGGCAGTGATTACAGCTGTCAGCCTTTCTGGTTAAGTCTAAGAGCTTTGCAAACCTGGATTTTACAATATTTGTACATTATTATAAAAAGATTTGTTGATCATTGCTGGACAGCCATTTTCTTGCCAAAGATTTTCAAGCCGATTTTACTGTAAGTCAAAACTGTAATTAGGCCACTCAGTAACATTCCATTTCGTCTTGGTAAGCAACTCCAGTGTATATTTGGCTTTGTGTTTTAGGTTATTGTCCTGCTGAAAGTTGAATTTGTCTCCCAGTGTCTGTTAGAACGCAGACTGAACCAGGTTTTCCACGAGGATTATGCCTGTGCTTAGCTCTATTCCATTTCTTTCCCTAGTCCTTGCCGACGACAAGCATACCTATAACATGATGCAGCCACCACCATGCTTGAAAAGAGTGGTACTCCGTGTTGTGTTTTGGATTTGCCCAAAACATAACATATTATATTCAGGACATAAAGTGAATTGCTTTGCCCCATTTTTTGCAGTTTTACTTTAGTGCCTTATTGCAAAATGGATGCATGTTTTGGAATATTTTTATTCTGTACAGGCTTCTTTTCACTCTGTCATTTAGGTTAGTATTGTGGAGTAATGTTGTTGATCCAGCCTCACTTTTCTCCTATCACAGCCATTAAAKTCTAATTGTTTTAAAGTCATTATTGTCATGAAATTTGGTTTCCATTGGGGGTGTCCATTATTGTTACTATGTCCGTTGGTGCGTGCGAGTACCTGTGCTGTGTGTTTTGGGCTTTCGTGCCGTGTGATAATCATTGTGCGCTTGTGTTATTTATTCGAGGGTACTCCTCACTCTTTTGTTTGGGTTTCAACCCTGTGTTTTGTTACGTGTTTGTTTGGTCTTCGTCCCCGTGCCTTTAAACGGCACGCTGTAATTTGGGGCTTAATAAAAACCCTTATTAAGCATTCCTGCGTCTGTCTCCCGACTCTTCATACCAGCGTGACAGTTAAAACCCTGGACGAGAGACCAAAGGGATAGCTGTAGATTAACTCTCCAGTAGGAGGTGCCGCCCAGCCAATTGTTTTATTATRATAGTGGATATAATGTTGAAAATCTGARGTTGTTTCAAAGGAAAACATTTCACATATTTTCTACAAGGTTTGTCTGTTGAAAAATGGTTACCATGACATAATCCTGTGCTTAAKATMTCACCCTCAAAACAACAGTTGAGGACTTTTTGCAAATCCAACAGAGCCACGTCACAATACGTTGACAATTTACTTTGAAACAACATTGGTTCAACCAGTTGGTGCCCAGTTGGCAGAGAGTGAGAGAGAGATTAGTGAGTAGAGCGAGAGAGACCATAAAGAGAGTGAGGGAGAGAAAGAAGGAGCGAGAAAGGAGAGCGAGCGAGAGAGAGAAAGGATGAGAGAGAGAGAGAGAGAGAGCACTGTGTTCGACGTAGACTAATTCAATCTGGAGACTGGGGATTTCGGCTCTAACTCGATGTGTAATGCATCCTCACTAATGGAGGTGTAGTTGAGGAGCTGAAGGCTTTCCACAATTACTTACACACTGTAGGAATAAAAGGGGGATGTTTTAAATTACTCAGGCATTGATTTAGAGAGCCTCACAGAGAAACCACTCTGAGGAAGGAGACTGAGGAAGCATCCCTCATACAGATGGGAAGTCTTGGTAACACTTTACTTAKGTCTGCATGTATAATGCTTTATTATATCTTATAGGATTTATAATGCATTTTAATAATGCCTACCTGCAGGCATTAAGTAGAGCGTTACAGCTGTTTGTTAGTTGTTAAACTAGTTAGRAGTTTACATTTCCTAGTTCCTACTCACTGTGCTGCTTGGCAAAGGGGGAGAAGCCCTTGTCTTTCTGATCCTTGTTGTCTCCTCGGCTCTCCTTGGCTTGGTTCTGTTGACTCTGCTGCTTGGAGAATCCGTCCAGGTCGTTAGTGCTGGAGTGGCCCGCTGCCCCTGCCACCAGCTTCTGGCTCAGGATGTCGGCCTTCTTCAAGTAGGACGCCGGGGCCCAGCCCTCCTGTCCCTGGTACCTGTAGAGGGCAGCAGAGGTCACGTTCACAGTTTCAAATCGAGAGAAACGACAACAACAAAGTCCTTATTTAGTACAAACGAGCAACCAACTCTGATCCACACATTCATACACTCAATGAAATAACATGCATTCACTGTGTACAGACACACTTCTGGGGTATTGTGTTTWACCTGATCTTCCACCAGCCCTCAAGGTTCTTCTGCATGACCTCCACCGTCATGCCACTTTCTAGGTCGATCTCGTCTTGGTCTCGCGCTGCGTAAGGGTAGATCACTGTGTACTTCTCCTCTGGAAGTGGCAAAGAACACATGACATTAGGTGATGTCTTTTTCATCTTGCATACTAACTTTTAAAAGAACGTCAATCAAGCAGATGGAGTCAACAACTTGGCAGGGACAGCACATTATGTAGCAACGCACATGCCCCGCCTACCTGATGATCGGTCTTTTTCAGCCATGTATTTCCTGTGTTTGAGGGGTGAATAATCCACTTGTCACTTAAATCTTGCTGGATTAATTGCTTTCATTTTACTCATGCGACTCTTTCATACGCTTGCTTGTGCCTGTCGTTTTTTCATCCGTTTAATATTATGACTGGAAATATTTGTAACGAGCTGTCAAACACACCCAGGTAATGGCTGAAATTGTCTCAATGGAATCCATTGTCTTTCCGTTGCATCTAAACTCAGCAAAAAAAGAAACGTCCCTTTTTCAGGGCCGTGGCTTTCAAAGATAATTCGTAAAAATCCAAATAACTTCACAGATCTTCATTGTAAAGGGTTTAAACACCGTTTCCCGTGCTTGTTCAATGAACCATAAACATGCACCTTAATGAACATGCACCTGTGGAACGGTCATTAAGACACTAACAGCTTACAGACGGTAGGCAATTAAGGTCACAGTTCTGAAAACTTAGGACACTAAAGAGACCTTTCGACTGACTCTGAAAAACACAACAAAAAAAAGATGCCCGGGGTCCCTGCTCATCTGCGTGAACAAGCCTTAGGCATGCTGCAATGAGGCATGAGGACTGCAGATGTGGCCAGGGCAATAAATTGCATGTCCATACTGTGAAACAGGACGGACAGCTGATCATCCTCGCAGTGGCAGACCACGTGCAACAACATCTGCACAGGATCGGTACATCCGAACATCACACCTGCGGGACAGGTACAGGATGGCAACAACTGCCCGAGTTACACCAGGAACGCACAATACCTCCATCTGTGCTCAGACTGTCCACAATAGGCTGAGAGAGCCTGGACTGAGGGCTTGTAGGCCTGTTGTAAGGCAGGTCATCACCAGACATCACCGGCAACAACGTCGCCTATGGGCACAAACCCACCGTTGCTGGACCAGACAGGACTGGCAAAAAGTGCTCTTCACTGACGAGTCACGGTTTTGTCTCACCAGGGGCGATGGTCAGATTCGCGTTTACCATCGAAAAAATGAGAGTTACACCGAGGCTTGTACTCTGGAGCGGGATCAATTTGGAGGGTCCATTGAGCACGTCTGGGACCTGTTGGATCGGAGGGTGAGGGCTAGGGCCATTCCCACCAGAAATGTCCGGGAAGTTGCAGGTGCCTTGGCGGAAGAGTGGGGTAWCATCTCACAGCAAGAACTGGCAAATATGGTGCAGTCCATGAAGAGGAGATGCACTGCAGCATTTAATGGAGCTGGTGGCCACCCCAGAAATTGACTGTTACTTTTGATTTTGACCACCCCCTTTGTTCAGGGACACATTATTTAATTTCTGTTAGTCACATGTCTGTGAAACCTTATGTTCATACAAATATTTACACATGTTAAGTTTACTGAAAAMAAACGCAGTTGACAGTGAGAGGACGTTTCTTTTTTTGCTGAGTTTATAAGAACGCTAAAGCTACATCGGGGATATAACGCATCGTCTCGACACATTACAAAAAAATTACTTTTATTTTGATGGGTGTTCATTTTTGGTGGAATTTAAAAAGGAAATATTTAACAGTTTAATACAGGAAAAACACTGGACGCTCTGTCCGAGGAGTAGGGTTGATCACAATGACAGTCAAGCACCCAAGCTAACAGGCTAACGTTGGCTAGCTACTTCGACACAAATGAGAGAACACCTCATTCTGATAATTTTACTCGCCCTAGCAGAGCTGGTTAGGCTGTGTTAATGGTGTATATGGCTGTGTTAATGGTGTATATGGCTGTGTTAATGGTTGTGTTAATGGTGTATATGGCTGTGTTAATGGTGTGTTAATGGTGTATATGGCTGTGTTAATGGTGTATATGGCTGTGTTAATGGTGTATACTCTCCGGAGTGTTGGTGACTAACTGCTGCTGGCAACAATTTAATGACGCTTTTTCGCCAACGTTTACTACGTTTAAACTCGTCAGTTATTCTGCGCTCTGGCACCGCCCTATGTCTGATCTCGCAAACAATGTAAAGCAGTAATCTAATGCCAAACGTGTAGATGTTAAATTTGAGAGTATCCCGCTATTGACACAATTGTTGAATTATGCAACTGAACGTGATGACAACAGTAGCTAATGAGGCAGTCCAGACAGTGCAAGTATATGTAAATACAGTACACCTCATATAAATACATCTCTACCCTGTACCTTAGAGACTGATGCCCTATGTACATAGTCATTGAACATTAGTCACTTTAATAATGTTTACATACTGCTTTACCCACTTCCTATGTACAGTACACACTTTTTCTATTCATATACACCATTATTTAGATACGCTATCTATCTATACCAAATCCTAATAAACTCGCCAGGGCCATAGCAACATATGAGGATTTTATTTTAAATGAAATCAAAATAACACTTTTTTTTTAGGCGCTCAGTCTAGGGGTCTCAGCTTACTGTTGAGAGTAACAATAGTAGAATACACAAGGTGCAATTTCCATACTTGGTTGTGCATCAGCAGTTTCTCTTGTCACTCAATAACCACATTTTCGTCCACAGTTTTTTTTTTGCAACGAAAGAAACCGCTGTGATGAAACAGGAAATCTCAGTATAATTTGATAAATGCTGACACATTTGTTAGTTTGACATGGTAGGATATTTTTGTGTTGGTAAAATGAATTATGCGAGAAGTGGCGGTGGAAACGCCTTTATGAGCAAATATTGATATAATAAACATCACATCGAAGTAAACTTGGGAGTCACGCGATGACATGGTTTGTGGTCCTCCCGCTACGCCTTGGGAGACCATGCTGTTTATAGGCTACAGATTAAATAAATAAATGATGAACACAGGGTGGTGAAAGTGCAAGGTATGAGTTTGATGCTCCTTTCCAATAAATGTCCAGGGTCTTATTTTGGTGACATGATGATAGATGCTTGACTACCGTCTTGACAAATCAAAACATTATCGATCTTATCCATAATAATCTCATCATGTAGACTATCCTACCCACACTGTATCTGCAAGCTGTTCGCTAGAGTGTAGGTACCAAGACCAGAATAGGTACATTTGATATAACGCAACAGTTTTTTTGTGACAAAACTATCGGTAGAGTTAAATGCGATGGGAACACATTGGATTTTTATTAGGTACATGAAAACTTAAGCTGAAAAGTTGATTGTGTGTGCACTACATCACTCACTAATTTTTATTTGCAACAAGTCAGTTTTGTATGAATACACCAATAGTGAGAACATTTGCATATTTTGGATGGAAAACAGTAAAAAAATGTTTGATTGGTAAATTAGTCTAGCCAGTTATCTAAACTCATAGTAATCAGTGCCGAATTACCGACCACGTGCCCAGGGGCCCTGACCTCCAGGGGGCCCCCATTGATTTTGTTAGTCACTCTCGCTGAGATATCATATTAACATTGCATATGTGTAGAATTGCAGGAAATTAGCTGTATAAAATAAAAATCTGTAAAGCAAATGTATTGGTTTACCGTTTGTTAATAAAATACTTTTTCTGCTAACAGATCCCTCTGTATGTATGAAATTATTGTTTTTAATCCCGGTGCAGAGTTAATATGAGTTAATGGGTAGCGGCTAATTGTATAGCTAATAGGCTACGTGTTTGTAGATCGACTGAGGTGAAGCTGCAGCAACCAACGTGTTGTCATTTTTGTTTGTTTTTGGGCTGTTCTCCAAATTGCATTTGATAGTTTTACAATTGTATAGAAATTCAGTAAAGAAGCTGCAACTTTCTTTACATTTCTTGGATGGAATTTCTGAACCTAGTCTCCCACTATCTGCTAGTGGATGTAATGTATTAGCCCCTAGTACACCATTCCCAGATCATAAACTAGTAATCAGTTGAATGCTTTCAGCGAGTGTTTCCTTGTAGACAGAGCCTGGGCGGGATCTATCTTGTAGAGTGAGAAGACATGCAACA
Source organism: Salvelinus sp. IW2-2015 (assembly GCF_002910315.2). Classification (NCBI taxonomy): domain Eukaryota; kingdom Metazoa; phylum Chordata; class Actinopteri; order Salmoniformes; family Salmonidae; genus Salvelinus; species Salvelinus sp. IW2-2015. The sequence goes on along the minus strand of NC_036860.1, from coordinate 24,326,357 downwards.
CACATCATGCAACACAAAACATCAACGAGACAGAATTACAACTGCGCTAGCATTAGGACTTCAGGGCAATTGCACGGTAACATATTGGCGCTTTGACTCTGTCTTTTCACATTAAAATGTATGCCAAACAAAACATAGATATAAAAGTTTAACAATAGAACTATATCCACACGGACTACTCTTAACAATTTCTATTATTTTTTTGTAACAAAAAAACGAATTCTGTGGAAGAACTGTGCATGTGCAAACTTTGGTAACAGATTACGGTAAAATCTCCCTCAGGTTTTCTTAAATTTCTGCTCCAAATTACGATTCAAAGATGTCTGCTGAAAAAATGGGGTGTAAAGCTACGAGATGGCACCTTGAGTTCAATATAGTAACAGCACTGTACTGTACTATGCTATCCAAACTTGTGAAACATGCGTCTATGATAGGTTCAGATTTGGTCCAGTCCGGCCCATCTGTGGACGTTAATATCAAGGCCAGAGTAGACTGACCAAATTTCAACGTCCATGGACGTCTGGTGTCAGTCGGTGCTCAGAGGGTGAGGAAACTGGTTATAGTAAACGGAAAGAGAGGGGTTACATGGGTAGGTGTCAGTAAGAGTTGGGAGAGGTGATATTAATTGAAGAGAGAGAGAGGGAGGAGTTTTCCAGACTCAGTTTTAACACTTGGTTTGACCACCAAACAACAGAAAGTCAAAGAAAACAGTTATGAGCTTGACACAGCAGTATGCCAGTGGAAGGGAGGACAGTAGCAGGTGACCCAACTGTGGTTTGTGACTATTATGATTTCCCATTGTAGCCAATGCAGGTGCAGTAATTCCGTTTAATTTTAATCACTTCATAATTCATAAACAGAATTTGCATCAGTAAAATCATTATAACTAATTGGTAGGTCTACCATTACTTGTTACTTCTGTGAACTTTCATTATCCTACCTCACAAGAGAGAAAATTGAAAATATATTAAAGATAACTTTGTATATACAGTGTATGTGGACACCCCTTCAAATTAGTGAATTTGGCAATTTCAGCCACACCCGTTGCTAACAGGTGTATGGAATTGAGCACACAGCCATGCAATCTCCATAGACAAACATTGGCAGTAGAATGGCCTTACTGAAGAGCTCAGTGACTTTCAACGTGGCACCATCATAGGATCCCACCTTTCCAACAAGTCAGTTTGTCAAATGTCTGCCCTGCTAGAGCAGCCCCCCCTCACTGTAAGTGATGTCCCATTCTGTGAAGTGGAAATGTCTAGGATCAACAATGGCTCAGCTGCAAAGTTGTAGGCCACACAAGCTCACAAAATGGGACCGCCGAGTGCTGAAGAGCGTAGCGCGTTCAAATCGTCTGTACTCGGTTGAAACACTCACTACCGAGTTCCAAACTGCCTCTGGAAGCAACGTCAGCACAAGAAATGTTCGTCAGGAGCTTCATGAAATGGGTTTCCATGGCTAAGCAGCAACACATAAGCCTAAGATCACCATGCTCAATGCCAAGAGTCAGCTGGCTTGGTGTAAAGCTTGCTGCCATTGGACTCTGGAGCAGTGGAAATTATGAATCAAGCTTCACCATCTGGCAGTCCGACGGAAAAATCTGGGTTTGGCGTATGCCAGGAGAACGCTACCTGCCCAATGCATAGTTCCAACTGTAAAGTTTGGTGGTGGAGGAATAATGGTCTGGGGTTGTTTTTCATGGTTCATGCCAAGCCCCTTAGTTCCAGTGAAGGGAAATCTTTGGAAATCTTAGTTCCAGTGAAGGGAAAACATTCTAGACAATTCTGTGCTTCCAACTTTGTGGCAACAGTTTTGGGAACGACCTTTCCTGTTTCAGCATGACAATGCCCCCGTGCACAAAGCGAGGTCCATATAGTAAAGGTTTGTCGAGATCGGTGTAGAATAACTTGACTGGCCTGCAAAGAGCCCTGACCTCAACCCCATCAAACAACTGTGGGATGAATTGAAACTCCGACTGCGAGCCAGGCCTAATCACCCAACATCAGTGGCCGACCTCACTAATACTCTTGTGGCTGAATGGAAGCAAGTCCCCGCATCAATGTTCCAGCATCTAGTGAAAAGCCTTCCCAGAAGAGTGGAGGCTGTTATAGCAGCAAAGGGGGGTACCAACTACATATTAATGCCCATAATTTTGGAATAAGATGTTCAACGAGCAGGTGTCCACATATTTCTGGTCATGTAGTGTATGTGGTTTTTGGTAACATAATTACAAGGCACTACACAATATTTTTTTACTTACACAAGGTAAAAATTTTCTCCAAAGCTAAATATAAAAGTGTTTATTAGTTGGCAGGGGTCTGTATGTCAACATTATTGTGTTTTGATGTATTTCTGATTCCTTTTAAGAATTTTTCTGGTAGATGTTTTCTAAGATCCCTTTTCCATCCGTTTATTCAGAAACCAAAGCCTTTAATTATACCACATTTTTAAGATGGAAAATGGTTAAAATGTATCTATGCCTTCGTTTCCCAAAAATATAGACTCTTAGCTTCCATTTGACATGCTCCTATGAACTTCACATGTTGGTGCTCATGGGTCCTTTTACATGGAAATGCCCTTCACTAGCACCTACTTGAAACAGATTATGTTTTTATAACTAATCCATAACGGGTCCATTTTAGGTCTACTGAATTAAAGTGATTGTTACACAAATATTCTATTTAGAAAGAACAAACAATCTAAAATGTCATATTTCACTGAAAGAACAGTAAAAGTGAGGAACTGTTTTTCTCCACTGCATGCCACCGAGAGAACAAATCATACCAACATAAAGGTAGCATCCATTACAATCCATGCCACACATGCATGTCTTGCCTCACTTTTAGGCTTGGGTTGGTCATGCATGAGTTTTTCATGCTAAACATTACATTTTACACACAGATAGAGAAAAGGGAGAAAAGAGTCGTGCGCTCCACCTTGCCCAAAGCCTGTGCTGAACAGATCCCCTAACGTTCGCCGGCGGCCCACATGGCTCGGCAGTGACCAGTATCTCCGGGACACTGACAGCAGAGCACAGTGGGCAGCAGGAAATAAGTAAACAGGAAGTAAATACTCTGGCTTTGTGTTTGCTAGTTCCATAGAAAATTATAGAGGACTCTTCATTGTATCTGCCCTATTATGGCGTCTGTGAGTGGCTTCTCCATTTTTAAGTATTACATTTTCTTTTTCTTCTACTTCTATGAGTTGGTAAACAAACTGAACGGGTGAATACTGCCACCTGGAGTGTGTTGTTTGAACAGGTACAGTATAAAGCCAAGGTTGGCGATTTAACTGCCACCTGCAGTTATGGAATGTTTGCTCACAAGCATAATTAATTGGCTGATCCCTCCTGTTGACCCAGATGGAAATGTGTGTTCCTTCCTTAACCCATAGGAAGTCCCACCCAGTTGACTTCTTCAGAAGGGTGAAAGTCCTCAATTGCACTCCCCATGCTAAAAAGGGCATTTTGGCACTAGAGTCCTCTATTTATCTCTATGGTTGGTTGTAACACTGCGTTCATAACCAAAGGTGGAATTTACTACATACGATTGGGAACTCGCAATTACTAGTGGGAAACACATGTATCATCCCTAAGCTCCGACTTCTCCCACATTCTGACGTCACCTACTAAGGAAATTACCTTGATAACAGCATTTTCGGCAGTTAAAACAAAACATTATTTATAAAAAAAACTCTTAATATGGTTTTTGAACAGTATAATTTGTTTACAAGCATGATAGCTGTATTTTTTTGTTTATGGTTGATGCAGCTTGTTGGCCATTAGCCAATTGGCATTTCTCAACAAGTTCAAAGCGCGTGATAGCATCCAACTTCACAACTGGTATTTACCACCTTCCCACTTGGTTAAGAACGCAGCATCATCGACGGGCAGAGACAGGTGAAGGTGATAGACAGTCAGAGGTCATTTTCCCACATACAGTACGTAATGTAGCGATTTCAAGACATCCTGCTTCCAAGATTAATTAATTACAATTCCACATTTCTCCTACATTCTTAATCAATGAGGACACACTGTTTTGTGTCATAATGACTTGGCAGCAAACCTTGAGTTTTGACTGTGAGCTGCTCCTTATGGCTGCCAATGTGATCAGTAGTTACAGTAGGCCTATGTTTTGACTCTGAATGTGGCCTAGGGCAGTGCGACAGACGGAGCGAGTTACCTTCCTCGCCGGGCAGGGAGAAGTCGTCAGGGTCATCCTGAGCCTCCAGGCAGGTGGCAGGGACCCAGCCTTGGGCCTCGTCTGAACTAACAAACCACCAACCTGCACACAAAGAGCAAAACAAACACAGAAGAGTCCGTCACACAGCAGAGGCTCTCTCTAGGTCTTCTATTGGCCATGTCTATTTGGAAGGTTCTGAGGACAACGTGATAGCATTATGCTGCTGCTATTTGGCAGTTGTCTTGGTACACATTAAAGTACCTGTATCTCAGGTTCATTCAAGTATGATAACATTCGTTCAGTTGATTGGGGGGGGAGAGACGACCGTTTGAGACAGTGTGGTTGCTTTATAAAACACGTTAAGGCCGCCAGGACTCAAGTTGTCCCAAATGGCACCCTATTGCCCTTATAGTGGACTACTATTGACCAGGGCCAATAGGGCCAACACTACATAAACAAGTGTCATTTGGGACGCAGAAGTCATTTAGKTAAAGTCTGTCGCCATCTGATCCAGGTCTCGTACCAGACTCATTCTTCTCGATGACCTCCACCGTCTGTCCCACGTGCAGGCTGATCTCAGAGCTCTCCTGTTTCTCATAGTCAGTGACGGCAACATATTGGTCTAGGAGCAGAGGGTCAGCTGAGGTGGAGTCTCCTGCAGGGAGGGACACAGAGCACACATACATGTACAGTACCAGTCAATAGTTTGGACACACCTACTCATCCAAGGATTTCTCTTTATTTTTTACAATTTCTACATCGTAGAATAATAGTGAAGACATATAAACTATGAAATAACACAAATGGAACCATGTAGTAACAATAAAGTATTAAACAAATCAAAATGTATTTTATACTCTTCAAAGTAACCACCCTTTGCCTTGACAGCTTTGCACACTCTTGTCATTCTCTCAACCAGCTTCATGAGGAGTTCCCATATATGCTGAGCACTTGTTGGCTGCTTTTCCTTCACTCTGCGGTCCAACTCATCCAAAACCATCTCAATTGGGTTAAGGTTAGGTGATTGTGGAGGCTGATGCATCTGATGCAGCACTCCATCACTCTCCTTCTTGGTCAAATAGCCCTTACACAGCCTGGAGGTGTGTTTTGGGTCATTGTCCAGTTGAAAAACAAATGATAGTCCCACTAAGCACAAACCAGATGGGATGGTGTATTGCTGCAGAATGTTGTGGTAGCCATGCTGGTTAAGTGTGCCTTGAATTGTAAAGAAATCACTGACAGTGTCCCCAGCAAAGCACCCCCACACCATCACACCTCCTCCTCCATGCTTCACAGTGGGAACCACACATGCGGAGTTCATCCGTTCACCTACTCTGCATCTCACAAAGACATGGCGGTTGGAACCAAAAATCTAAAATTTCGACTCATCAGTTCAAAGGACAAATGTCCAATTGTCTAATGTCCATTGCTCAGGTTTCTTGGCCCAAGCAAGGCTCTTCTTCTTATTGGTGTCCTTTAGCAGTAGTTTCTTTGCAGCAATTCGACCATGAAGGCCTGATTCACACGGTCGATGTTGAGATTCACACAGTTGATCTGAGATGTCTATTACTTGAAGCAATTATTTGGGCTGCAATCTGAGGTGTAGTTAAATCTAATGAACGTATCCTCTGCAGCAGAGGTAACTCTGGGTCTTCCTTTCCTGTGGCGGTCCTCATGAGAGCCAGATTCATCATAGCTCTTGGTGGTTTTTGTGACTGCACTTGAAGAAACTTTCAAAGTTCTTGGATTGACTGACCTTCATGTCTTAAAGTAATGATGGACTGTCGTTTCTCTTTGCTTATTTGAGCTGTTCTTGCCATAATATGGACTTGGTCTTTTACCAAATAGAGCCATCTTCTGTATATCACCCCTACCTTGTCACAACACAACTGATTGGCTCAACGCGTTAAGGAAAGAAATGCACAAATTAACTTTTAACGAGGCACACCTGTTTATTGAAATGCATTCCAGGTGACTACATCATGAAGCTGGTTGAAAGAATGCCAAGAGTGTGTAAACTTGTCATCAAGGCAAATGGTGGCTATTTTGAATAATATAAAATATATTGATTTGTTTAACACTTGTTTGGTTACTACATGATTCCATATGTGTTATTTCATAGTTTTGATGTCTTTACTATTATTTTACAATGAAGAAAATAGTCAAAATAAAGAAAAACCCTGGAATCAGTAGGTGTGTCCAAACTTTTGACTGGTACTGTAGATCTGACCTCTCTACCAGCCACACCACACCGCAGAGAGCAGATGAAGAGGAAGCAGGCATGGTTTTCGACACGGAAGAAGAAAATGGTGGTCAGAGAGCAGAGGGAGGGAGAGGGAGATGTTATGAGAGACAACAGGATAGGAAGGAGGGTTATGCTAATCAACCGCGTGGCTGCCACAGAGATACAGAGATGACCCGCCACCAGGACACCCCAACACCTAGACTACCACAATGCTGTAGGTTAGAACAACAAGAGGGCCTGCTCTGTAATGTGCCCTTGATGGGATGACAACCAGAGCTACCTCCGGGGATGCAGAGTGTGATGCACTCATAATATCCTCTAAATGCATAATTATCCAGAGATGGAGCCTTGTATTTATACCATCCTGCATCAAGTCTCTTAAACGAGATATTATAGATTATGAAAACTGTCACGTCTGATACCCCAAGAGCCAACGACACAGAATGAGTATGGTGTTGTTGTTGTTGTGGCACAGCATGCACATCTATCAAGGTGACGATTATTTCCCACAACCAAGACAGGGTTGATTTCAGCACAGGAGCAAGGGAGTTGGGCGGGGTGTACGGTCAGACACACACCATCTGGTGCCCTCTTGACATAACACACCGCCATGCACATCACACAGAGTGAGCACCAAGCTTGCCCCACCCTGCCCTCTCGACCCCACCTATCCCTAGCCTGGTCCCAGACCTGTATTTGCTTTAGCTTGATATAGAGACCGATGCGTTGGCTGAATCACATACAAGGCTATCCCTTCCCCCACTCTACCCCGCACTGCCTAGGCTCACCTCAGAGCCACGTCCCAGCTAAAAGGCCAAACAGCCAAGGGCCCCTAACGGAGGGCTAGCAACCCACGTGTCACACACACAAAGTATGGCCAAGCATGAGTCTGTTACTACCTCTCTTTAGGAAAGTAGTCGCTCTCTCCACAATCCCTGATGGAGGAAAATGAAGGAAATTGAAATTGAACATGGATGGAAAATATATGGGTTGGTTAGATGAAAAAAGAAGAGGCAAAACTCTGAAACAAAACACTATGTAGAAGTAGTGGTGTGTATCTAACTTCAAATACATGTAATAATGATAGACTTACAGTCTTACATCTTTTATATAGCAATCTAGAGTGAAAATAATGGAGAGTATGCAACAATACAGCTAGAGGGCGCTCAAATCCCCATTGAGAAATGTAGTCAGATGGATGCAAACACCACACAGGGTTTTTCTCTGCCAAAGGCAATAGGACCTCTGAGTTATACAGTCGTGGACAAAAGTTTTGAGAATGAAACAAATACWAATTTTCACAAAGTCTGCTGCCTCAGTTTGTATGATGGCAATTTGCATATACTCCAGAATGTTTTGAAGAGTGATCAGATGAATTGCAATTAAGTGCAAAGTCCCTCTTTGCCATGCAAATGAACTAAATCCCCCCAAAACATTTCCACTGCATTTCAGCCCTGCCACAAAAGGACCAGCTGACATGTCAGTGATTCTCTCGTTAACACAGGTGTGAATGTTGACGAGGACAAGGCTGGAGATCACTCTGTCATTCTGATTGAGTTCYAATAACAGACTGGAAGCTTCAAAAGGAGGGTGCTGCTTGGAATCATTGTTCTTCCTCTGTCAACAATGTTTACTTGCAAGGAAACACGTGCCGTCATCATTGCTTTGCACAAAAAGGGCTTCACTGGCAAGGATATTGCTGCCAGTAAGATTGCACCTAAATCAACCATTTATCGGATCATCAAGAACTTCAAGGAGAGAGGTTCAATTGTTGTGAAGAAGGCTTCAGGGCGCCCAAGAAAGTCCAGCAATCGCCAGGACCGTCTCTTAAAGTTGATTCAGCTGCGGGATCGGGGCACCACCAGTACAGAGCTTGCTCAGGAATGGCAGCAGGCAGGTGTGAGTGCATCTGCACGCACAGTGAGGAGAAGACATTTGGAAGATGACCTGGTGGAAGGGCAGCAAAGAAGCCACTTCTCTTCAGGAAAAACATCAGGGACAGACTGATATTCTGCAAAAGGTACAGGGATTGAACTGCTGAGGACTGGGGTAAAGTCATTTTCTCTAATGAATCCCATTTCCGACTGTTTGGGGCATCCGGAAAAAAGCTTGTCCGGAGAAGACAAGGTGAGCGCTAACATCAGTCCTGTGTCATGCCAACAGTAAAGCATCCTGAGACCATTCATGTGTGGGGTTGCTTCTCAGCCAAGGGAGTGTGCTCACTCACAATTTTGCCTAAGAACACAGCCATGAATGAAGAATGGTACCAACACATCCTCCGAGAGCAACTTCTCCCAACCATCCAGGAACAATTTGGTGATGAACAATGCCTTTTCCAGCATGATGGAGCACCTTGCCATAAGGCAAAAGTGATAACTAAGTGGCTCGGGGAACAAAACATCGATATTTTGGGTCCATGGCCAGGAAACTCCCCAGACCTTAATCCCATTGAGAACTTGTGGTCAATCCTCAAGAGGCAGGTGGACAAACAAAACCCCACAAATTCTGACAAACTCCAAGCATTGATTATGCAAGAATGGGCTGCCATCAGTCAGGATGTGGCCCAGAAGTTAATTGACAGCATGCCAGGGCGGATTGCAGAGGTCTTGAAAAAGAAGGGTCAACACTGCAAATATTGACTCTTTGCATCAACTTCATGTAATTGTCAATAAAAGCCTTTGACACGTATGAAATGCTTGTAATTATAGTATTCCATAGTAACATCTGACAAAACTATCTAAAGACACTGAGGCAGCAGACTTTGTGAAAATTAATATTTGTGTCATTCTCAAAACTTTTGGCCACGACTGTACTATGGCTGGACTCTTAAATACTGGTGCAGGATATGTTAATCCTAATCTATTTCACTTCAGTGCTCATCCAGATGATATTGCCCACATAAACGTAATACCACAAACAATAATAACTTATACCAAAATGTAATACAGAACTTCCTTACCTGGCTTCTTCTTTCCAATGGGTTCCCTGTAAAGAGAGAAAAAAATCATTAGAATCAAGTAAGAGGAAATATATAACTTGGACAGAGTGAGTCAGTAAAGGAATTTGGAACGTTTTATTACTTAGAAACACTTAGAAAATATTTCCACCTACGTAACAACGGATATATGTTTCTGAAAACTCTAAAAATATATAATGTTAACCCTGTGAATAACCACACTGATTATATTTATTTCATTCAGGCATGTTTTGGGACTCACTTTGAAATAAATCATTTGATCACGATTCAATCACATTCAAATCGCCGTTATACATTTGTTCTGCTAGTCATGCAGGCTCTAGTCTAGATGAGTGAAACTAAACTCTCTAAGATCCATTACATATCTACAGATGTGTTGACCTTTGCTCCAGATGAGAAGGGATATGGTTGTTAGTGAGTTTCTGATACTGGGCTGAATGAGAACATGATACTGTATCTGCTTTATCCATTTGGACTGCAATCCTCTATCCATTCTCATATGCGGTAGCCGATTCAATGTCCAGATGCCCAGGGAGACTGAGGTGGCTAATTCAGCCTGACTATCTATTCTTTCTACACTCTCTCTCACACACACAACTGTCCATCCTATTTTCCTCCTGAATAAAATTCACTCTCAATCACATAATGCAATGTTCGCCTGGCAACTCTGTTATTGTGCTAGCCACAGAGCATCTGCTACATTACTTAAATGTAATACATCTCCAGCCATTAGTTTGACTATTAGCGTACTGTCAAAAGAGTCTCCAGCCAAGACAGCCACAGGTCCACCACTAGCCTGACTTATCAAAGGGAAGCAGACAGCTAGTGGCAGACTGGAGTCAGAACAGGGTCAGAAAGGCAACGCACTGTCCAGTATTCTGTATTCCGTAAGTACATTACAAGAGTTTTCCATAAGATCAAATCAGCCCTCCCCCTCACGCTAAATGAGGTTGCATTGGACCATGGATGAGTCAATCATGGTCAAGGATACATTGAATAGGAGGACCAATACATCAGTGGGGGGATGGGAGGACTGTGTTCAATATGGAGCATTATAACCTAGAGCAAGCCCATTCCACTACCAGGTGCCAGACCACAAGAGGTCCTAACCAATGACGAGCTAGCAATACGAGGGCTCATCCTCTCTTCTCTTCTACATCTTCCTTATACCTCTCTACTCCTCTCCTCCCTTCTACCTCTCCTTGCCTGTCTTTTATATCTCCCCTCCTCTACCGCTCCCTCTCTCCACTACTCTCTCATGCCTGCTACTTCAATCTCACCAATGGACAGACAGTGACATCCCGCCTTACTCTGGTAGATTTATACAGGGCTGTATAGCGACCCAAGAGAGAGGGGCTGGTGACGCGATGTCAGCCCAGCTGAACACAGTCTGCATTAGAGAGCTGTAATCCGATTTTAATAAAGACAAACCAAGGTCTTTTCTATATTCATCTGCCTCTCCCTCCGACCCTCCATCCTCCCCTCCCCCGTCCCTAGTAGCAGATGCTTAGGGTTTGTCTGTCTGAGAGGTAGCTAATAAGGTATGTGTCCTTGGCAACGGCCAGAGGGAACTAGCTCTCCTCCATCTGTCTGTCTAAGGAGGTGACCTGACAGCAGCCATTCATAGTGGCCAGAACAGTGACAGGCCTTTTATTCTTCTCCTTCCACAGAGATTCATCTCCTCCGCAGTTACTGAACACACCATGCATATTATATCAGGCACCAGGCAGCCATCTTGGATTTCGACCAAGGTACTCATGACTGCAATAATGGCGATGGCCAACAAACTCTGAGGAATGATAAGCATCCTTGTGCAAAATCACTGATTGACGGTGCAGAATTATATTGTTGATGTTCAGTCATTCTATTGACTTGTGCGTCAAACGGCGCACAGCAAAAAAAAAAGCTAAACGACAAACTAGCGCAGAAAAGTGTCTGGTTAAGATTGGACAGCCTAGATAAAATTGTAACATTACTCCCATACACCCTGAAGTAGTTTTGGGATGTGTGAGTCGAACACCTCTCTGCATAAATAAATAGAACACATAGACCTAGCTATGTGGCTAGGTGACTGTAGCTGAGCATGTCAAATCCGGGTTGAAGTACACAAAGATGGGAAGCTGTTTGCTATAGCAGAAAAACTCGTAAGAAAAATGCGGGGACTTTTCAAATAGTGAAGGAAGAAAAATATAATCTGAAAAGCATCAGGTTTGATACAATTCACCAGCCATCACTGGGCAAGCAATAGCTTAAAAGCCCAGTGCAGTCAAAAGCAGTCACCTGTAACCACTAGTAACCCCTCCTGCCCTCCAGGCGTCTGGTAGCTCAACAACACATACGTGATGGGGGGAAATGGCGCGGTGACTTTATGACTTGTGTTGGCACGTTGTAACTGTCAGGCGGACTATGACACTAATGTGTCGAGTGAGATTTACAAGAGTTCATGCTGCCTCAGCAGTTCTCTCATACACTGCTCCGCTAGGCTACATGTTATGTAGCTCTCACTCAGGGCAAACCAGCCGCTCCCCCCACCACCACAGCAATACCAGAGGGAGCATGACATCATAGTCATTACACTCTATTATAACCTATTACTGATGGGTTGGCTTGTTTCAACATAAAATGACATGGTGTTCAGGAGGAGGTCCTTTCTGCTAGTTCATGAAACAAAGCCTGCACACAGCATTATGCTTCTCTTTCTTCATTTGTAGTGTTTGTTGTTGGCCCAGTACACGCGTGAATGTTTGAATGTGCATCACTTATATGTATTTGTGCTGCTTGTCAGACTGTGTGACAGTGTGTTCCTTTGACAAGAAGGTGACGAAMGGTGTGATGTGTAGCTTACTCTTTAGGTGGGTTGAGGTCTTCAGGACGAGTCTCGAAGAACACACGAACCTCCTCACACTGGGATATGTACACGGGCAGCTGAATCAGAGCCTGCGCATAAACACAGAAACACACAAAGGTTCAAATGTTAATCAGAACCAAATGAAGAGTTTCATTGCAAAACGCTCTGCAGTATATCCATTTTCCGAATTGTTGGTAAATTTGCTTTTATTGATTAAAGAAAATAAGAAATTGTATGTTTTTTCACTATCTAATCATGGCATGGGGTTGTTCAATGACAGACATGTATTTGTTTAAAATCTATCACTTGGTTTTATTTCATGTTTATGTTTTTTTGCTAAACGCTACATATCCGCCTCACTGCAAACCYTAGTCTGTTTTTTTTWATGGCGGTTTTGAAGCAGTGGTTTCTTCCTTGCTGAGCAGCCTTTCAGGTTATGTCGATATAGGACTCGTTTTACTGTGGATATGGATACTTTTGTACCCATTTCCTCCAGCATCTTCACAGGGTCCTTTGCTGCTGTTCTGGGATTCATTTGCACTTCTTGCACCAAAGTACGTTCATCTCTAGGAGACAGAACGCGTCTCCTTCCTGAGCGGTATGGCGGCTGCGTGGTCCCATGGTGTTTATACTTGCYTACTATTGTTTGTACAGATGAACGTGGTACATTCAGGCATTTAGAAATTGCTCCCAAGGATGAACCAGACTTGTGGAGGTCTACAATTCTTTTTTCTGAGGTCTTGGCTGATTTATTTTGCTTTTCCCATGTCAAGCAGATGTACTGATTTTGAAGGTAGGCCTTGAAATACATCCACAGGTACACCTCCAATTGACTCAAATGATGTCAGTTAGCCTATCAGAAGCTTCTAAAGCCATGACATAATTTTCTGGAATTTTCCAGGCTGTTTAAAGGCACAGTCAACTTAGTGTATGTACACTTCTGACCCACTGGAATTGTGTTACAGTGAGTTGTAAGTGAAATAATCTGTCTAAACAATTGTTGGAAAAATTACTTGTGTCATGCAGAAAGTAGATGTCCTAACCGACTTGCCAATACTATAAGACATTTGTGGAGTGGTTGAAAAACAAGTTTTAATGACATCTGAACTTACATTTGACATTTACCAGATGCTCTTATCCAGGGCTGTATTCTGCTTTTCTTTTCTTAGCCAACCTTGTTCTGGAATGTAGCCCTGTCTTTCATTTTTGTTCATTTCTCACCTGGTCTCATCAGCTCCCTATTTAGTTCAGTTCTTTCTGTTTGTGCGGTATTGTCTGCCTGTGACCATGATTCCTGAGAAGGCTTACTAAACATCTGCTGTGCTCTGCGTGTGAATCTACAACCTTTTCTCCCTGAATATTCACTACAAGGGAGAAATACATAAGTGCATTCATCTTAAGATAGCCAGGTGACACAACTACATATCACAGTGAAATATACAGGATACGAACATTCCATTCCAGCTAAACAATGGATATAGCATTGTGCAAAAAAATGACATTTTTATATACATCTGAGCACAGTAATATTTTACACACACATGAACTTACCCATAAGCAATAATTTCCGATGAAAAAACATGAAATATTTGTGGATATAGTATTTTGGAAATAAACTCAAATGCTGCTATTGTATTTATATCAGTTGTATTGGTATTGGGAGTAGTGGTGTTCACTAGGAAATACGTAGCCTGTTTCCCAGGGGAACTACTATACGACAAATAATGACACAGCAAAGTGAATGACAGCTATAGTTCAGGTGCTACATTCACATACCATGTCCTCTTGCGTAGGCAAAACAACATACAGCAGGCATTACTACCCAACCACACCAACATAGAAAAAGTATCTACTGTACCTAAATGGAGCCTAGTCCACTCTATTATATTTCCTGTTTCTAATCTAACATCATTGATCCTTTCTCCCTGTGGGGGCCCGCAGGGCTGTGGGTCTGACCACGGCTCTGTGGATAATCTCGTGGTGGGGGAGACATGCAGGCTGACAGGGCCAACAGGGCAATTCCTCAGGAGATGAAAGGCTAACTGGCCTGAGATATCGCTCTCTCTTTCTCAGCCTCAAAGGCCTCAGCACCTCAGTGATCCAACGCCTAGAACCAGCTGGTGGGTCTCTCCAACAAAACAGCCCTTATTATCACTGTGTGCAGAGAGGCAAGCATGCAGCACACTCCTCGCTGCCATGAGGCATTCCTCAAAGCTATCCATCTCAGCCTCAGACCCAGCGTACGTCTGCATTTAATAAGGCTAAGTGCCTCAGTACTGTCCACCCAGAGAGGGGCAGCTCTCTCTCGCTCCACCACAGCCTGAATTATGATATGGCTGGCCCGTATCATAAAATACAGGCTAGCCAGAGTTCAAGGTGCCCTTGTCCAGTGTGGCACCTAGCCCTTTTGGACTCACCGTATGGGAAGCCGTGCCAACAGACTGCCCATGCTAAAAGTGTGGGAGGATTGCCATAGGCTTAGCTGAAACCCTGTTCTCCATTAGCGTCGGGGTAAGAGGGCGTGCGTGTGTGCGCGTGCATACGCACATGTGTGACTGTCCAGTGGTCAATTACAAAGATTAAAATGCCTTTTTTATGGGAGAAAAATCTAAATGATTCTCTGGAGTCAGCTAAGAGTCAGATGATAAATGTTTTAAGTGTTGACCTCCAGAGGAGCCCCCCCATCCCCTGGTCCTGCTGACTGAATCTGGTACACTGTGTCTGGGGTTAGGAAGAACATACTCCCCCTGTATTTCTCACCCCTTCACTCTGCCTGTGACCTGGCAGGTCATTAGTATTCTCCCCAGAGACTGGGAGCCGGAAGGCACATTACAGCAAATTGACTTTATTGGTGCTCTTTACAGCAGGCAGCATTAACCTAATTGTGTGTGTGTGCGCGTAAGTGTGTGTGTGTGTGTGTGTGTGTGTGTGTGGCGTTGAGTGCATGTGTGCAAGTCAAACAGAAAACAGTGAAGGTGAGGAGAGAATACACATAAATTACATGTACTGTATATACAAGTAGATTAAAGGGGTGGCAGGTAGCCTAGTGTTTAGAGCGTTTGGCCAGTAACTGAAAGGTTGCTGGATCAAATCCCCGAGCTGACAAGATAAAAATATGTCGTTCTGCCCCTGAGCAAGGCAGTTAACCCACTGTTCCCCAGGCGCCGAGACGTGGATGTCGATTTAAGGTAGCCTCTCTGATTCAGAGGGGTTGGGTTAAATGCGGAAGACACATTTCAGTTGAAAGCATTCAGTTGTACAACTGACTAGGTATCCCCTTTTCCCTTTCTTAAACAGCATACACCAGCATTCTGTAGCCCACCCTTTCCAAACAATGGCAATTCTGAAGATTGAGAAACAATGGTAAAAGGGCAAAACTGGAGTGAAAACCTATATCCTCCAAGAATCAACGTCTCCTCTCCAATAGCAGAAACTCCAGCAAAGGTCATTCCATGCGAGTCAAGTTCAGGTTTAGGACTCACTCAGCATTTTGACAGAAAGGTGGAAATGGTGATCCTCTGAGCCAAACATGAAAGCAACTACACTGAACAAAAACATAAATGCATCATGCAACAATTTCAAAGGTTTTTGCTGAGTTACAGTCAATAAGGAAATCAGTCAATTGAAAATTCATTAGGCCCTAATCTATGGATTTCACATGACTGGGTATACAGATATGCATCTGTTGGTCACAGGTACCTTAAAAAAGGTAGGGGCGTGGATCAGCGTTTGCCTCACGTAGCGTGACACATCTCCTTCACATAGAGTTGATCAGGCTGTTGATTGTGGCCTGTGGAATGTTGTCCCTCTCTTCAATGCTGTGTGAAGTTGCTGGAAATTGGTGGGAACTGGAACATGCGTTCATACATGAAGATCCAGAGCATCCCAAACATGCTCAATGGGAGATATGTCTGGTGAGTATGCAGGCCATGGAAGAACTTGGACAGTTTCAGCTTCCAGGAATTGTCTACAGATCCTTGGGGCCGTGCATTATTATGCTGAAACATGAGATGATGGCGGAAGATGAATGGCACGACAATGAGCCTCAGGATCTCGTCACAGCATCTCTATTAATTCAAATTGCCATTGATAAAATACAATTGTGTTCGTTGTCCGTAGCTTATGCCTTCCCATACCATAACTCCACCGCCACAACGAGGCACTTTGTTCTCAATGTTGACATCAGCAAACCGCTCGCCTACACGACGCCATACACGCTGTCTGCAATCTGCCCGGTACATTTGAACCCAGAATTAATCCGTGAAGAGCACACTTCAGCGTGCCAGTGGACATCGAAGGTGAGCTTTTGCACACTGAAGTCGGTTACAACGCAGAACTGCTGTCAGATCAAGACCCTGGTGAGGACGATGAGCATGCAGGTGAGCTTCCCTGAGAAGGTTTCTGACAGTTTGTGCAAAAATTCCTCAGTTGTGCAAACCCACAGTTTCAACAACTGTCCGGGTAGCTGGTCTCAGAAGATCCCGCAGGTGAAGAAGCCAGATGTGGAGGTTCTGGGATAGCGTGGTTACACATGGTCTGCCGTTGTGAGGTTGGTTGGATGTACTGCCAAATTCTCTAAAACGACATTGGTTATGGTAGAGAAATAAACATTCAATTCTTTGGTAACAGCTCTGGTGGTAATTTCTGCTGTCAGCATGCCAATTGCACACTCCCTCAAAACGTGAGATATCTATGGCATTGTGTTCTGTGACTAAATTGCACATTTTAGAGTGGCCTTTTATTGTCCCCAGCACAAGGTGCACCTGTGTAATGATCATGTTGTTTAATCAGCTTCTTGATATGCCACACCTGTTTGTGCACAATATTTGAGCACAACATTTGAGAGAAATAAGGGTCTTGCGGGTTTGGAAAATTTCTGGCATCTTTTATTTCAGCTCATGAAACATGGACCCAACACTTTACATTTTGTTCAGTATATAAAGTAAGTTCCATTTTTCATTCTGTCAGCCTGACCAGGACCAAGACAAAGGGGAGCCCCTCCAACCCCCCTCTGTCCAAACCAGCCAGCCAGACTGGACAGAACCACAGACCTTTGATCCGACCCCCCCTTCCCCCATTAAAGCCACTCACCCAGTGGTAGGGTTGCAAAGACGGGGTACTGGAAACTTTCAAACTTTACCAGTAAACTACCAGAATGTTGGTATTTTATGTAATCTATCACAAGATATCTAGTGGCCCATTTGGGAACTTCAGATTATTACAGGCGTCTGTAACTATCTCTGGCCTTCTCCGTGGCCTTATCACATGTAAAATATATTAAATAAGATGATTTCAAAATGAATAATAGAAAGACAAAGCTGTAAAAACATCCTAAATATAAACAATCAACATTCACTGTATATAGACTTTCTTTTTTTTCTATTGTGTTATTGACTGTACGCTTGTTTATTCCATGTGTAACTCTGTGTTGTTGTTTTATCTTGTCCAGGTCGCAGTTGTAAATGAGAACTTGTTCTCAACTAGCTTACCTGGTTAAATAAAGGTGAATAAAAAATTTAAAAACAGTGAATACCATTGGTGTTTAATATGAAGGTTTCAGCATGAAATATCCTTTATATTTTTTTACACATATTTATTTATTTTACTATGTCAATATGGATTTGTTGTCAATGTTTTGACCTCAAACTGGTGTCAGTTCTGAAAAAAGTCAATAGTTGAAAGAGTTGCAGAGTTAATTGAAAATAATGTCATTGCTGATTAGATGCTTTAAACAAATGTATTAGGCTATTTTCCCTTGAAACATATGGTCTATCTACTATAAACTCATGGACAATATGGACACAGATATAAAGAATGAATACTATATATTAATTTACTGTAAGTTAATAGAACAATAACAAAGTAAGTTTCAAACATCGCTGCTAATAACAGCTAGTTTTCAGGTTACATATTCCTCCCATTAGGTTAGTCCAATTAGGGCCCTCACACCATGCCCAGACCGGACGCGCGCGTGCGCCATCATGCGCAAATAGATTTTGTCCCCCCACACCAAACGCGATAATGACTCGCAGGTTGAAATATCAAAACAAACTCTGAACCAATTATATTAATTTGGGGACAGGTCCAAAAGCATTACATATTTATGGCAATTTAGCTAGCTAGCTTGCAGTTGCTAGCTAATTTGTCCTATTTAGCTAACTTTCTGTTGCTAGCTAATTTGTCCTGGGATATAAATGTTGAGTTGTTATTTTACTGGAAATGATCCTCTACACCGACAATTAATCCACACATAAAACGGTCAACCGAATCGTTTCTAGTCATCTCTCCTCCTTCCAGGCTTTTTCTTCTTTGGACTTTATATGGCGATTACCACGACAGCCGACCGACCTCTGTTCATCTTTCAATCACCCATGTGGGTATAACCAATGAGGACATGGCACGTGCGTATCTGCTTCTATAAACCAATGCGGGGATGGGAGAGGCAGGACTTGCACCGCGTTCAGCGTCACAAATAGAACTGACTTCTATTTTTGCGCTTGACAGCGCAGACGCTCTTTGGCACGTGCGAGCTGTGTGGATGCAATGATTGAATAACATGTATGTATGTGTAAATGTATTTTGCAACGCTCACGCACGTGACATGAGAGGTGTGGTCAGCATGTTACTCATACCACTCCCAGACAGTCCTAGCTAAATTTTTGCTTGAGAAAATGCTCTTTGCTAAGAAGCTATTTTTGTTTATTTTTGACAATTCTTTATGGAAATAAGAACTGTAAGGTAATTAATTGTTACCCAAAAATGTTTTGATATTGTGATAAAAACAGCTGCATTGGGTCTTTAAGGGCAAGCCACCAACACAGTCAACAAAGAGACTATCTATCATAGGTGGCCGTAGATCTAAACATTGAATTATTCAACGCTGTAACCAGATGACTTTGTTAAGCCCTCTCTGACAAAGAGGAGAGCAGTTGTATTGAACTTTTTCTGTGTCTTTAATGTGTTCATTTGTATTGAGAATGCTACTAAATCAGTATATCAAAGTCCTCTATGGAACTCACAACAACAACAAACGTGACTACATACCAGACTGAGGAAGTTCTATGTAATCCCATAGAAGTGGTGCAAACTTAGTCTAAAACAATTCACATAAACCTAAACACACCCACAACACATCAACTCTAGGACCTTAGTTTCCCCCCTTGTTTTACAGTACTTAAAGCTGTGACCTTTGTTGCACCCGTATCCCAAAACGACCCCCTGAGGTATCCTAACCCCTAGGCCTCCCCTCCCATATGTACCCCATCTCTCTCACCAGTGACCTGGCTTCATAAACAAAGGTTCTCTGGCAACATGCCAGGGAATAAGTTGGTTTTTAAGAGCATGACTGAGATGGAACCACCTTTCAAAAATTCCCCAGGCAACATAAAAAGGCAGTTCTGGTTTATTGGGAAGCCCTTTAAAAGTAAACACGGCCCACTGGGCACCGACGTCAATTCAACGTCTATTCCACGTTGGTTCAACATAATTTCATTAATATGATGTGGAAACAATGCTGATTCAACCGGTGAGTGCCTAGTGGTTAAGGGCTTGTAAGTAAGCATTTCACGGTAAGGCCTACACTTGTTTTATTCGGCGCATGTGACAAATAATGTTTGATTTGATTTGATTTAGTGGGCGGGCCTGGTGATGTAGCTGACAGGGGCTAGCTCAGGGCTCCTCAAACCACTGCCACTGGAGACATAGCACAGAGATACCACAGCATCCCAACGGCCTGCGACAGAGATGGATTCCCCACTTCTCTTCTTGCTTTTCCACTAAAGAGCTAAACACAGACTCTGCAACTATGCTGCTTTGTTTTCCAGATGGAATTATTTTCTCTGTCAGCCATGTTCCAGACTGCCTTCAGTTTCCGCAATGTCTAATTCCTGAAGAAAATATCATATTTTCGAGGATGACTGATTTTGTTATCGTATATTTCCCAGTAGGTAATGATAAACATATAAGATATGCATGTTTTTAACATTGCTAGTGCATTGGTCTTTGTATAGAGAAACAGAATGGCTATAACAGGTCAGTGGAACTAGATGTGAGGGTGTATGGAATCCAAAACAGTCTCACGCTGACTGCCATGCTATCAGTGAGGTAAACCGGTCAGCAGGATCATGAATGCAAACCCCTCGCTCTAGTCTGAAGCTCTATCTACCACAGTGCTAATGTCCTAATACCTGAGATTTAGGTTCCTCTCCAGGCTACATCCCCATGGGAGGTTTTAGGGGTTGACGTTTGGGTCGTACTGTTGTGTCTTCCATAACGAGTGAGTGTGGAAGATGTAATACCCCTGAATTGCCCCACCAGCTGAGCAGTGGTCTCAGTCAGAGCCTACTCACCCTGCAGTACTCGTTGATAGGCCTCAGGCGCTTCATGGCCACATCCCTGATATGGCTTCTCCTGAACAGGATCTTCCCTGGAAGGAAGAAAAACAACAGTCTTTAGGTTCTAATGTACATGTCTTACAAAGATACGAAGCCCCCTAGCCTCCCCTCTTATCCTAGTCCTCAACCATGGTCTCACATTATATATAGTACATACTAGAACTGTATGATAAATCAGTATTTGAATGGTGTGGATTCACAGTAGCATTTATACAAGCAAACAAACAATTGTAAATAATCCATAACTGCAATAGTCACTTTTTACAGATTACTGTATTCACTTGTGAGGGAAAATGTTATGTTTGTGCTTTTCTAATAACCGATTAGACTTGGTTCATGCAAGTGACTGATTGATCGTGCCTGGGAGGAATCCTCACTATCAGTATAAGCAATTTGGCAGTACACCCAGAACATTGCATTGAGAACCAAAAGGGGTGTCTCAGTTTCAAGGTCTCAGCTTAGAGAGAAGAAGCCTCTTGAGGTATTGGTCGGAAGGAACCACATGTTAATGATGATGAATAATGAATAATGCAATTCTAACTTGTCTGTGTAAACAGTATATAAGATAACTAACGGGACTGCCCCGGCAGAGCTCCCAACCGACGTGTACTATGGTTTGTTGGAACCTTCTTCAGCATGCTGATAATAAAGAATGATTAATTTAATATTGACTCCAGGTGTCCCTGGTGGTAATTTCCACAACAGTTTGGTGCCTGTGGAGCTTTCCAGTGAGGGTCTGCGAGGAAAACCGGTGGCCCATTTTATGTAGCATGAGGGAAATTCCCATCTGAGCAAAAGACGACGAGGCCCGCCCAGACCAGACCCTTACTGTGAGCTGCCCAGGAGGAGACACATAATCCACGAACAATTGAGGGACACGGCAACTGATTTCAGTATGTCAATTTAAATGAATTTGTATGAAAATTATTAGAAAATAAATTAAACATAAAAATGAAATGACGTCTCTTTGGTCTGGGACCACTGTAGTCTGGGACTACTAGAAAGGTATCATAGTCTCTGGGAGGCTAAAGCAGTCTGGGACTACTGAGATGGGTAAGGGCTGAGATGGGTAAGCCCCACCGACAGCTGTCTATAGGCATTTCTAGGAATTGTCTATGTGGTCTGGGACCACTGTGGTCTGGGACTACTGAGTGTGTTTGGATAATAAGTTACGATATATAACGTTAGCTAGGGGTTCATTCCACAACCGCCAATCGTAGTCTGGGACTACTAGTACTACTCTGGGCTCCCGAGTGGCGTAGCAGTCTAAGGCACTGCATCACAGTTCTAGAGGCGTCACTACAGACCCTGGTTCGATTCTAGGCTGTATCACAACCGGCCATGATTGAGAGTCCCACAGTGCGGCTCACAATTGGCCCAGCGTCGTCCGGGGTTAGGGTTTAACCGGGGTAGGCCGTCATTGTAAATAATAATTTGTTCTTAACTTCTCTAGGGTAGGGGGCAGCATTGGGATTTTTGGATGAAAAGCATGCCCAAATTAAACTGCCTGCTACTCGGGCCCAGAAGATATGATATGCATATAACTGGTAGATTTGGATAGGAAACACTCAAAAGTTTCCAAAAATGTTAAAATAGTGTCTGTGAGTATAACAGAACTGATTTGGCAGGCAAAAACCTGAGAAAAATCCATTCAGGAAGTAGTTTCTTTTTTGGTTTTGTAGTTTTCTATTCAATGCCATTACAGTATCCATTGACTTAGGACTCAAATTGCAGTTCCTATGCCTTCCACTAGATGTCAACAGTCTTTAGAAATTGTTTCAGGCTTGTATTCTGAAAAATGAGGAAGTAAGAGCAGTCTGAATGAGTGGACCCTAAAGTGTCACAGAGCTTTTTCATGCGCGCAACCGAGAGAGTGCCTTTCTTGTTTACCTTTTATATTGACGACGTTATTGTCCGGTTGAAATATTATCGATTATTTAGGCTAAAAACAACCTGAGGATTGAATATAAACATCGTTTGACATGTTTCTATGAACTTTACGCATAGAATTTGGATTGTTTGACTGCGTTTGAGCCTGTGGATTACTGAAAAAAACACGCGAACAAAACTGAGGTTTTTGGATATAAAGAGACTTTATCGAACAAAAGGAACATTTATTGAGTAAATGAATGTCTGCTGAGTGCAACCATATGAAGATCATCAAAGGTAAGGGATTAGTTTTATCTCTATTTCTGACTTGTGTAACTCTTCTACTTGGCTGGTTACTGTTTGTAATGATTTGTCTGCTGGGCTATGTTCTCAAATAATCGTAAGGTATGCTTTCGCCGTAAAGCATTTTTTTAAATCTGACACCGTTGTTGGATTCACAAGAAGTTAATCTTTAAACCCATGTAAAATATGTTTTGTTTTCTGAATTTTTATAATGAATATTTCTGTATTTGAATTTGGCGCCCAGCAGCTTCACTGGCTGTTGAAGAGGTGGGACGCTACCGTCTCACGTATCCTAGAGAAGTTAACTGACTTGCCTAGTTAAATAAACGTTTAATAAAAAATACTAGTAATAGCACCAGGTGTTATTGAGCACAGGTTGTGGATGTGAAAACCTAAGATTTATAACGTTATATAGGGATTCTGTGTGATGTGAAAGAGGTGTGTCTGAAAGAATACCCCAACCAGTTCTGTGTGAGCTGAGTTTTCGATCTATAACGTTATCTAGGGGTTCAGTCCACCACCACCCGTCGATCTACAGATAGTGAGCACTGACAGGAGAAGCCATTGACAAGTTTGAGAGGGTAACAGCTGTGATGGGTAGGGGCTGTTCAAAGAAACTCCACCGACAGCTGTCTATAGGCATCTCTGGGACTTGTCTATGTGGTCTGGGACTACTGAGATTTCCTAGAGAAAATGATAGGCCGCAACTCAAACAGGAAGTACCCGTGCTAAGGTCTATTCAACGCTGGTCTGACCAATTGGAATACATGTCTCAAGATTGTTTTGATCTGGGATATGTTCCGGGTAGCCTCTGACAATAACATTGACGTATACACGGACACGATGACTGAGTGCATCAGGAAATGTATAGGGGATGTTGTTCCCACTGTGACTATTAAAACCTACCCAAACCAGAAACCGTGGATAGATGACAGCATTCGCACAAAACTGAAAGCGTGAACCACCAGATTTAACCATGGCAAGGTGACTGGGAATATGGTTGAATACAAACATTATGAGGCAATCAAACAGGCAAAACGTCAGTACAGAGACAAAGTGGAATCGCAATTCAACGGCTCAGACACAAGAAGTACGTGGCAGGGTCTACAGACAATCACAGATTACAAAGGGGAAACCAGCCACTTTGGGGACACTGACATCTTGCTCCCGGACAAGCTAAACACCTTCTTCGCTCGCTTTGAGGATGACACAGTGCCACCGACGCGGCCCACTCCCAAGGACAGTGGGCTTTTGTTCTCCGTGGCCGACGTAAGACAATTTAAGCATGTTAACCCTCGCAAGGCTGCCGGCCCAGACGGCATCCCTAGCCGCGTCCTCAGAGCATGTGCAGACCAGCTGGCTGGAGTTTTTACGGACATATTCAATCTCTCCCTATCCCAGTCTGCTGTCCCCACTTGCTTAAATATGTCCACCACTGTTCCTGTACCCAAGAAAGCAAAGGTACTAAATGACTATCGCCCCGTAGCACTCACTTCCGTCATCATGAAGTGCTTTGAGAGACTATTTAAGGATCTTATCACCTCTACCTTACCTGACATCCTAGACACTTAAATTTGCATACTGCCCCAATAGATCCACAGACAATGCACACTGCCGTATCCCATCTGGACAAGATGAATACCTATCTAAGAATGCTGTTCACTGACTACAGCTCAGCATTCAACACCATAGCACCCTCCAAGCTCATCATTAAGCTCGGGGCCCTGGGTCTGAACCCTGCCCTGTGCCACTGGTTCCTGGACTTCCTGACGGGCCCAGGTGGTGAAGGTTGGAAACAACACCTCAACTTCGCTGATCCTCAACATAGGTGCCCCACAAGGGTGTGTGCTCAGCCCCCTCCTGTACTCCCTGTTCACCCATGACTGCGTGGCCATGCACACCTCCAACTCAATCATCAAATTTGCAGAGGACACACCAGTGGTAGGCCTGGTTACCAGCAATGATGAGACAGCCTACTGGGAGGAGGTGAGGGCCCTGGCGGAGTGGTGCCAAGAAAATAGCCTCTCCCTCAACGTCAACAAAACGAAGGAGCTGATCGTGGACTTCAGGAAACAGCAGAGGGAGCACGCCCCTATCCACTTTGACGGGACCACAGTGTCATACACATCACTGACAATCTGAAATGTTCCACCCACACAGACAGTGTGCTGAAGAAGGCACAACAGCAATAGAAATTTGTCTTGATCCCTAGGACCCTCACAAACTTTTACAGATGCACAAATGAGAGCATCCTGTCAGGCTGTATCACCGCCTGGTATGGCAACTGCACCGCCCACAACCGCAGGGCTCTCCAGAGGGTGGTGTGGTCTGCCCAACACATCAACCACCCGAGCCACACTGCCTGCCTTCCAGGATACCTAGAGGACCCGATGTCACAGGAAGGCCAAAAAGATAATCAAGGACATCAACCACCCGAGCCATGGCCTGTTCACCCCGCTACCATCCAGAAGACGAGGTCAGTACAGGTGCATCAAAGCTGGGACCGAGATACTGAAAAACAGCTCTTATCTCAAGGCCATCAGACTGTTAAATAGCCATCACTAGCCAGCTACCACCCGGTTACTCAACCCTGCACCTTAGAGGCTGCTGCCCTATATACATAGACAGGGAATCACTGGTCACTTTAATCATGTTTACATACTGCTTTACTAATTTCACGTATACACTGTATTCTATTCTACTCTATTGTATTTTAATCAATGGCACTCCAACATTGCTCGACCTAATATTTATATATTTCTTAATTACATTCTTTAATTTTAGATTCGTGTGTTTTTTTTAGATACTACTGCACTGTTGGAGCTAAAACACAAGCATTTCGCTACACCCTCAATAACATCTGCTAAATGTGTATATGATCAATAACATTTTAATTGATTTTGATTTGATGTTGGCACGGTTTGCCAACAACAACACCCGTGCCAATACAGTATATCCTCCAAACAACAGCTTCGAGGGCATTATCACTTAAACAACACATGATCTCATGGTGCATTTAGAATGTTAACAGCAGGCCTACATAACGTATGTTACAATTATGAAGAACAATGAGTAGGCTAGGCTATATTGAATGGGCTTGTGTAGACACGTATAAACAAATACTAATAGAGACTGATTACATTTTCTCACAACAAATGATCTCATGGCATATTCGGAATGGTAAGAGTAGGCATACATACAGTGGGCTTGTGCAGAGACTGTACAGTCGTGGCCAAACGTTTTGAGAATGACACAAATGTGAATTTTCACAAAGTTTGCTGCTTCAGTGTCTTTAGATATTTTTGTCAGATGTTACTATGGAATAGTGAAGTATAATTACAAGCATTTCATTAGTGTCAAAGGCTTTTATTGACAATTACATGAAGTTGATGCAAAGAGTCAATATTTGCAGTGTCGACCCTTCTTTTTCAAGACCTCTGCAATCCACCCTCGCATGCTGTCAATTAACTTCTGGGCCACATCCTGACTGATGGCAGCCCATTCTTGCATAATCAATGCTTGGAGTTTGTCCGAATGTGGGTTTTTGATTGTCCACCCTCCTCTTGAGGATTGACCACAAGTTCTCAATGGGATTAAGGTCTGGGGAGTTTCCTGGCCATGGACCCAAAATATTGATGTTTTGTTCCCCGAGCCACTTAGTTATCACTTTTGCCTTATGGCAAGGTGCTCCATCATGCTGGAAAGGCATTGTTCATCACCAAACTGTTCCTGGATGGTTGGGAGAAGTTGCTCTCGGAGGATGTGTTGGTACCATTCTTTGTTCATGACTGTGTTCTTAGGCAAAATTGTGAGTGAGCCCACTCCCTTGGCTGAGAAGCAACCCCACACATGAATGGTCTCAGGATGCTTTACTGTTGGCATGACACAGGACTGATGTTTGTGCTCACCTTGTCTTCTCCGGACAAGCTTTCTTCCGGATGCCCCAAACAATCGGAAAGGGGATTCACTGTATTTATTTATTTATTTTGCTCCTTTGCACCCCATTATTTCTATCTCTACTTTGCACATTCTTCCACTGCAAACCAACCATTCCAGTGTTTTTACTTGCTATATTGTATTTACTTCGCCACCATGGCCTTTTTTATATTTTTATTTATTTATATATATATTTTGTTTGCCTTCACCTCCCTTATCTCACCTCACTTGCTCACATTGTATATAGACTTATTTTTCACTGTATTATTGACTGTATGTTTGTTTTACTCCATGTGTAACTATGTGTTGTTGTATGTGTCAAACTGCTTTGCTTTATCTTGGCCAGGTCGCAATTGTAAATGAGAACGTGTTCTCAATTTGCCTACCTGGTTAAATAAAGGTGAAATAAAAATAAAATAAATAAAATCAGAGAACATGACTTTACCCCAGTCCTCAGCAGTCCAATCCCTGTACTTTTTGCAGAATATCAGTCT
This sequence comes from Salvelinus sp. IW2-2015, assembly GCF_002910315.2. Classification (NCBI taxonomy): domain Eukaryota; kingdom Metazoa; phylum Chordata; class Actinopteri; order Salmoniformes; family Salmonidae; genus Salvelinus; species Salvelinus sp. IW2-2015. The sequence continues at coordinate 24,299,111 of NC_036860.1, read as the reverse complement.
GTCCCTGATGTTTTTCCTGGAGAGAAGTGGCTTCTTTGCTGCCCTTCTTGACACCAGGCCATCCTCCAAAAGTCTTCGCCTCACTGTGCATGTACAGTGGGGAGAACAAGTATTTGATACACTGCCGATTTTGCAGGTTTTCCTACTTACAACGCATGTAGAGGTCTGTAATTTTTATCATAGGTACACTTCAACTGTGAGAGACGGAATCTAAAACAAAAATCCAGAAAATCACATTGTATAATTTTTAAGTAATTAATTTGCATTTTATTGCATGACATAAGTATTTGATACATCAGAAAAGCAGATCTTAATATTTGGTACAGAAACCTCTGTTTGCAAATACACAGATCAAACGTTTCCTGTAGTTCTTGACCAGGTTTGCACACACTGCAGCAGGGAGGGATTTTGGCCCATCCTCCATACAGACCTTCTCCAGATCCTTCAGGTTCGGTGCTGGCGCTGGGCAATACGGACTTTCAGCTCCCTCCAAAGATTTTCTATTGGGTTCAGGTCTGGAGACTGGCTAGGCCACTCCAGGACCTTGAGATGTTTCTTACGGAGTCACTCCTTAGTTGCCATGGCTGTGTGTTCGTGTCGTTGTCATGCTGGAAGACCCAGCCACGACCCATCTTCAATGCTCTTACTGAGGGAAGGAGGTTGTTGGCCAAGATCTCGCGATACATGGCCCCATCCATCCTCCCCTCAATACGGTGCAGTCGTCCTGTCCCCTTTGCAGAAAAGCATCCCCAAAGAATGATGTTTCCACCTCCATGCTTCACGGTTGGGATGGTGTTCTTGGGGTTGTACTCATCCTTCTTCTTCCTCAAACACGGCGAGTGGAGTTTAGACCAAAAAGCTCTATTTTTGTCTCATCAGACCACATGACCTTCTCCCATTCCTCCTCTGGATCATCCAGATGGTCATTGGCAACCTTCAGACGGGCCTGGACAGCCGCTGGCTTGAGCAGGGGGTCCTTGCGTGCACTGCAGGATTTTAATCCATGACGGCGTAGTGTGTTACTAATGGTTTTCTTTGAGACTGTGGTCCAGCTCTCTTCAGGTCATTGAGCAGTCCTGCCATGTAGTTCTGGGCTGATCCCTCACCTTCCTCATGATCATTGATGCCCCACGAGGTGAGATCTTGCATGGGCCCCAGACCGAGGGTGATTGACCGTCATCTTGAACTTCTTCCATTTTCTAATAATTGCGCCAACAGTTGTTGCCTTCTCACCAAGCTACTTGCCTATTGTCCTGTAGCCCATCCCAGCCTTGTGCAGGTCTACAATTTTATCCTGATGTCCTTACACAGCTTCTGGTCTTGGCCATTGTGGAGAGGTTGGCGTCTGTTTGATTGAGTGTGTGGACAGGTGTCTTTTATACAGGTA